>NC_041387.1:417035133-417075096 GCF_002162155.2 Triticum dicoccoides
AGGGGAGTGGAACCATGTATTACGAACGCATTTGTCTGAAATTTGAGGGGGAGTTACAGTTCTACCCCTGCCTTTAGGCTTCTCGGCTTGGCTCTGTGTACTGAGGGTCGGGGATAGTAGAGTAACTTTGCTTCTCCCCAAATAGTGTAGCTTATGATCAAACACATCATCATCAATGTCTCACAAAAACAGCATAGTATCTCAAGCAATCAAAAGCAAACAAAGTTTAACCACCAAAGTAAGAGAGAACAAAAGCAACACTCTCTCTCTCGAAGCCTATGATCTGTACATTTTTCTCCCCCTTAGGCAACAAGTTACCAAAAAGTTCAAAAAAAATGCATAGTGCTAGATCGACTCTCGGGCTTGATCTTCAGGTGGTGGTGTCCGGAGAACTCCAAGAATGAAGGCTTCAGTTGAAGTAGAGGGAGCTGGAGGAGTTGGTGCTGGAGCTGGTTGCACTGGAGCTGTAGGAGCTGTAGCTGGTGCAGATGATGTGGCTCTGGTGTCTGGCACATGCACTGCAGCTTACCTCTGAGCTCTAGGCACTCTGTCAAATACATTAGTGGTAGTCTTGCCCTTCCTCTCCTGCATGTCATCTTGTAACTGCTCCACAACTGACTGAATCTGAGTTACTTTGACATCTAGATCATAGAATTTTTGTTCCATGATTCTTTCCAAGCTCTGCTGATTTTGAGTGAGGGTGGCCAATCCCTTCTCAATCCTCAGTGTTGATGCTATCACGTAACCAAGCTGCTCCTGCTTGTTCTTCAGAAAGTACTAAGATGCCTCCTCTTGAGTTGGCATCTTGGCAGCCTTCTCTTTCCTTGCCTTCTCCTTCTTCTCTTGAGCTTGTACTGATGATGGTTCATTCTCATTCATGACAACCTGATTGTCCTCAAAGTCTGGATAAAGAGGAAAATGTTCCTTATCCAATAGATATTTTCTTGTGCCCATCTTTGAGTTAATTAACTCCTGAATCTGAGGGGCATATCCACAGCTTCTCTTTTGATCTGCTGCTGTCCTCTTAATGGTCTCAACCATAAGGCTCATGACCTTGAATTTCTGTGGCACATCAAACAAATGCAACATGTTGATTGCATGCCCTCTAATCATGTTGTGGTCACCAGACTTAGTCAACAGAGTGTGCCTTAGGATGCAGTTCATTGTTGGTAGCCCTGATAGAAGAAAGTGGACTGACCCAAACTTATGTGTCTCAATGGCTTTGTTTGGGATCTCCTTGTACATGTGTGCCATGGAATTGTGGTCCATCTTCTTCTTGGCATAGACATCCAAGTCATCTTCACTCTCCTTTGGGGCATTGATCAGTTTTTCCCACTCCTCAACGGTTGACTGGTACCTTGTACCTTCAGACATCCAAATTATCCTCCCATCTGGATAGAAGTGTGTTGTGGAGTAGAATTGCATAATGAGTTCATCATTCCAGTTGATGAGCTTTTGCCCAACAAAATCTGCAACTCCACAAGCAACAAAACTGTCTTGCACTCCAGGATAGTGTTCTTCTTTTTCTTTCATGTAGGTCTAGTCGACCCACCTCATATCACACACTATGGGCTTCTTGTCCAACAAAATTGTCTCATAGAAGTCCTGCTGTTCCTTTGTATGGAACCTATAATCAACAGCAGTCCTTCTCCTTGTGGCATATGGATCTGTCATCCTCCATAGCCTCAACCCTGAGTCTCTTCTGATGTTCATGTCCTCAGCCACAGGATGGGCATCATTATGGTCCGGTATCTTGGGATTGAGCTTCCTCAGGTCTTGTCCTTCTTCATCTTCCTCATCAGCAACTTCAGGCACTGGGGCCTTGTTCTTCTCAGCAGCTGGAATACTCCTGGTATTCCTCTTTGGTGCAAGCTTGTGCTTGGGGGCAGCTTTGGGTGCTTCCTTGGGCTTTGATGTTGTAGCCCCTGACTTAATTGCATCACCCATAAGCTTTTGTGCCTTGGGTGCTGGTGCAGCAACCTCTTCTTCCTCTTCCATCATGGAAGGTTGCCCAACAACTCTGGCTATGGTCTTTTTGACCCTTTCTTTCCTTTTCTTTCCTTCTATAGAAGGCTCTTTGGGATCAGGCTTCTTAGGCACTTGAGTAGATCCTCTGACCTTCAGCATAGGTGTCCTCTTGGCAGGAACCTTCCTATTGAGTCCAGGTTTAGTGGTCTTGGCTGAGCCATACTCCTTCTTGAGCACTACCTTCTTGGAAGTAGCCTCATCCTCTTCTGCTCTATAATCCTCATCCTCAGAATCTGAGGTTCTCTTCTTCCTTGTCCTGGTGGCAGCTTTAGGCAGGTTGCTTGGGGTGCTCCTGCTGCCTTCATCTGAAGTGATAGAGGGACTAGTTCCCTCACTCATGTGCATCTGCTCTTCTGACCTGTTCTGACTATCACTTTTGTCTGACATGCTGCAAATCACTGACTGCTGAGCCTGTGAAGATTTATAGATGAGATAGAGTGGATGAGCATCACAAAATGCAGAGATTTTTGCAAAAGAATGATTCAAAATTTTAGTTTTAATTTTCCACAAAAAGCATTTTGGATCAACCGATTTTCAAACTCGGTGATTCCGAAGCAGTTTTGGAACCTAAACTGATGAACTCGGTTGGACCGAGTCACAGTTCGGTGGCACCGAGGCTACTAGGGTTTCACAAAGTCCTAAAATCAGTCTCACCGATTAGCAATTCTCGGTCAGACCAAGAGTTACTAGTGCAATGGCATTAGCCAAATCGGTGGGACCGAGTTTTTCAACTCGCTGGGTCCGAGATGGTTTCGGCAGAAACCTAACCCTAAATTTTCAAATCTCATCTAATCTAAGGATTGCATTGACTGGATAGGAGTGTTTCAATCGTGACAAGAATCATTAAGAACACAATGTGCTAGGAATCGGACGAGGATAGCACTATGATCGAGTTCATACCCTAACTTGGTGATGAACGCGCTACGGCGGCAACGGCGGATGTGAAATCCGTTGACGGCGGCAGAGACCAGCGACAGGAGGTGGCTGGCGACGAGGAGACGATCCGGAGACCCTGATGGCAGAACGAGCTATTGCGCGGGCGAAGAGGTTCAGAGAAATTTCCAATTTTTTGCCCGTGACTATATATAGCCCGACCCTGTCGGTGTGACCGAGTGGAACAACTCGGTGGCATCGAGATGCTTAACTGTGTACAGTTACAGCAACTCAGTGTGACCGAAAAGTTCAAATCGGTTGCACCGAGATTGAAAACCTAGATCGACTTAGTGATCTCGGTGGGACCAAAATGGAGGAATCGGTCAGACCGAGAATCACAAAGAATTTTTGGAAGTTTAAGTCTATGATGAATCGGGGACTCCGAGTGCTCCTCACACAGAGTGGTTCGAATCTGACTTGATCAAATTTTGTGATGTAGCATGAATAGAGTTTGAGACGAGAAAAAGCATAGATAGCTTGTCAGGACCCCGATCCTAAGTCACACAGATCTAGCATGTAACACATCATATCACGTTGCGGCCTCACGCACAGTATTCCCACGGGTGCCACCTTACCTGGCCCGGGACCGTTTACGCCTTTTGGCTCATGAATATGATAGTGCCACTAGCATCCATATGACAAAGAACCCGGGCTGACATGGCTAGTTGTGAACCCAAAGTGGCACTAACTTACAGGGACATGCATACATGACCCAGCAACAAACGTGTCGGTCATCAGCGAGTGAATCCGGGCTGTAGCAACTGGGCTAGCAGGACTCCGGAGAATCTGGGCTGTAGCAGGCTAACAGGACTCGTGTAGACACCGCGTGACATTTCCCCGAAGGGATAGACACAGGAACGAAGAAGGACACATGCCGGCCAGCCTAAGTGTTTCAGAGCAGTAGCAAGCTACCAAGGCTCGGTGGAAACACTAGGAGACATTTCCCGGTAAGAGAGGCTACCAAGGATAAACAACTAGATACTCAGATCTCACACATATCAAGCATTTGAAATCATACACACAATATGCTCGATATGTGCAAATGCAACATGGCATCACAACATAACTCTACTACTCAAAGTATTTATTCAATAGGCTCCGAGGAGCGAGATATTACAAACCTGAGTCTCATGACCCAACATTCAGAGCATACAAGTCAAAGCACAAGCGGAAGCTTAACATGTCTGAGTACAGACATCTACAAATGAAAAAGGCTAAGAAGCCTGACTATCTACCAAATCCTGTTGAGGGCACAAGATCGTAGCTGAGGTAAAAAGCTAAACGTCGAAGTCCACGTGGAACTACTAGCGAGACTGAAGTCTCTGCAAAAACATAAATTAAGCAACGTGAGTACATATGTACCCAGCAAGACTTACATCAGATCTATCTACATATGCATCAGTAGCAACAAAGGGGGTGGTGGGGTTTAACTGCAGCAAGCCAGCTTTGACTCGGTGGCTATCCTGAACTACCACTGCAAGTAAATCTTTTGAGGTGGCGCACACGAGTCCACATATTCACCATATCAATACACCACTATGAATCCGCTCCCGTCTCCCTATGAGAACGCCATCCATAGCACTCACGCTTATCTTGCGTAATTTAGAGTATCCACTTTCACTTGTCTATGAACTGTACAGGCAACCCAGAAATCCTTTACTGCGGACACGGCTATTCGAATAGATCATATTAACCCTGAAGGGGTGTACTTCTTCACACACTCTCTCACCACTTACCGCCGTTTACATGACATGTACTCGGCAACCTTCAAGCGGAAGCCCAGCGAGGGTGTCGGCCACGACCTGACTAACCACACAAGTCTCTCATCCAGGTTTATCGCCTATTCAGGTTCCATCCGCAAGGAGATCCGGCCGGGGTGTCGCTCACGGCCCCAAACGATGTGAGCAGGGTTCCCAAGCCCACCATCCGGGTGCCACTGTGCCTAGTCTATCCCAAGCCCACCTGTACCGGGTGCCACTTGGTAGACTACTAACACTACCTACAAACACCAAAAACTAGTTGCAACTCCTGGACAGAGATCAAGTTGATTAATAAGTCGAGAGGGGCACTTAAGCATTCCAATGCGTGGTAGTAGCTGGTCATGGATCACAAACATAGAACTCAGTTCCAGAGGACGGCTGCAATGAGACAACCCACCATGTACTCCTACATGGCCTCTCACCGCTACCTTTACCAAATCATGTTCACACACTTAGCTCTCAACAGTAGGACATGTTCACCACATTCCAATTCATCCCCAATGAATCAGACCTGACACAACTCTAAGCAATAGCAGGCATGACAAAGAAGCATGAATGAGTAGGCACATCAGGGCTCAAACAACTCCTACTCATGCTAGTGGGTTTCATCTAGTTACTGTGGCAATGACAGGTCATGCAGAGGAAAGGGGTTCAACTACCGCAGCATGTAACAGTTGAATCGTTGTTGGCCTAATGCAGTAAAAGAGAGCAGGAGCGAGAGAGTGGGATTGTATCGGAATGAACAAGGGGGTTTTGCTTGCCTGGCACTTCTAAAGATAGTATAGCTCTTCATCGGTGTCATTGATCACATCGTCGGAACCATGTCTATCGAGAGGGGACAAACACCAACAAACAAGGAAGAAACACAATCAATGCAATGCACAATATGACGCATGATCATGACATGGAAATATGTTGTGATTTGAGCTAATGCATCTAGGAGTAGGTTAAATGGAGTTGGTTTGAATCCAAGATTCAAATTCAAACTCCACATGTGGTTATTTAAATGACATTCATACCATTTGTCCTAAACAGTAGTCATAAGTTGTTCTAACATGCATGAAACCAGTACAGATGGATAGATTGGATTTTTCTGATCATTTTTCAAATATAATTTATTTCATTTGGAGTTACGGTTGAATTACTATGCATTTTTGAAGTTTATACAAATTTCTGGAATTTCTGAATTGTTTTTAATCCAGAAAATGATTTACTGCGTCAGCCTGACGTCAGTGTGACATCAGCAGGTCAACGGAGCCGGTCCAGGTCAAATCTGACCTGTGGGGCCTGCGTGTCAGTGGTTAGTTAAACTAATCTAGTTTAGTTAGTACTAACCTGGGTCATTCTAATTAAGTTTAAAGTTAAACTAGATTAATTAGCCGGGGGCGGGCCCGCATGTCAGTGAATTAGTGGGTTAACTAAAAGTTAGTTAGTGCTAAGCTAAAATTAGCAGGGCTCTGGGCCCACTTTCGTTGACCCTGGGGAGTCAAACCCCAGGTTAAACAAGGTCAACTCGCCGGCGGTTTGATGCCGGCGATGACAGACGTGGCGGAGGGCTTCGGAAAATGCCCACAGGGCTTGGCTTTGGACGCGGTTTGTGGCTACGGAAAGCTGAGAGTCTCGCACATCCGACAGAGGCAACAGCTCGCGCCAGAGTGGACTAAATCGACAACGACGACAAGTTTTGCGGCGGCCGAAGTTCGGTCGAGCTTGGGGGCGGCGTTAGGGAGCACGACAGGGGGTGCAGAGGGGTGCTATGGCCTCCTGGGGGTGCACTGAGCACGTCTGCATGCTCGGTTTAGACGGAGGCGAACCAAAATGACGACGGCAACTAGTCCGGCGCCGATGAGGTCTTGGTCTCGACGGAAACGAAGGCTACGATGAGCTAATGGACACGGAAGAAGGGGGGATCGGTAGAGGAGCTCACGGCGAGTGCAGAGGTGGCCTCGGCGTGCTCGGGGAAGCACCGGTGCGAGTGGGGCGGCGAGAGGGATCTCCGGTGGTCCGAGGTTGAAGACGGCGACAGGGCGGTGCTGCGGTGCGTCCCGGCTTGCTTGACTTGGCGGAGGGGTCGGGGACGATGTGGAGGAGCTCCTAGGCATGTCGGAGAGGCGAGGGGGAGGCGGTGGCCGCGGTGGTGGCGAACGGCGGCAACAAACCCGTTCGGGAGGGTGAGGGAGTCTTGGATTAGGGGGTGTCCGGATGGCCGGACTAAGACCTTTGGCCGGACTCCCGGACTATGAAGATACAAGATTGAAGACTCCGTCTCGTGTCCGGATGGGACTTTCCTTGGCGTGGAAGGCAAGCTTGGTGATACGATATGAACATCTCCTCCCATTGTAACCGAGTCTGTGTAACTGTAGCCCTCTCCGGTGTCTATATAAACCGAAGAGTCTTAGTCCATAGAACGAACAACAATCATACCATAGGCTAGCTTCTAGGGTTTAGCCACTCCAATCTCGTGGTAGATCTACTCTTGTACTACCCATATCATCAATATTAATCAAGCAGGAGTAGGGTTTTACCTCCATCGAGAGGGCCCGAACCTGGGTAAAAACATCATGTCCCTTGTCTCCTGTTACCATCGGCCTAGACGCATAGTTCGGGACCCCCTACCCGAGATCCGCCGGTTTTGACACCGACATTGGTGCTTTCATTGAGAGTTCCTCTGTGTCATCGCCTTTAGGCCCGATGGCTTCTTCACTCATCAATCGCGATGCGGTCCGGGATGAGACTTTTCTCCCCGAACAGATCTTCGTATTCAGCGGCTTCGCACTGCGGGCCGACTCGTTTGGCCATCTGGAGCAGATCGAAAGCTACGCCCCTGAACATCAGGTCAGGTTTGGAAGCTTAAACTACATGGCCGACATCCACGGGGACTTGATCTTTGACGGATTCGAGCCACGACCGGGTGCGCCGCACTGTCTCGATGGGCATGATCTAGCTCTGCCGCTGGACAGCGCCCAGAGTGCCGCTCAGGTGTTCACTCTGACCATTAGCTCGGAGCCGACTGCGCTAGCCAGGGACGGACGGTTGGACGCCGCCCCAGGAGTCGCAATCTCTGCAGCGATAGAGCCGAATACCAGCCTAGTCCTTTGCAAGGCCCGTGACTCGAAGGTGCCGGACTCCGTTCCGGACTCTGAATATTCCGCACCCCTTTCGATCAAACCCGATTGGGCTCCGATCATGGAGTTCACCGCCACAGACATCTTTCAGCACTCGCCCTTTGGCGATATCCTAAATTCGCTAAAGTCTCTCTCTTTGTCGAAAGAACCCCGGCCGGACTACGGTCGGGGTGGTTGGGATGCGGACGACAAAGTTCGAACCCCACCCACCACCCACTTGATAGCCACTGTCGACGATCTAACTGACATGCTCGATTTTGACTCCGAAGATATCGACGGTATGGACGCCGATAAAGGAGACGATCAGGAACCAGCACCTATAGGGTGCCGGAAAGCCACCTCATCATACGATTTATGCATGGTGGACACATACAATAGAAACGACAACGAGGACCAAAAGGATGCGGCCAGGGATCTCTCCCCCGAAAAACAATCAAAGCGGCGGCGTAAGCGCAAGGACAAGCCCCACCTCGACAAAGACCCAGCCATAGAGCAGGGTGAATCAACAGACGACGAACATGCCATCGAGCATCCATCCAAACAGGGCGGACAATCCGAACAACCAATCCCCGGGAAAGATAATAGCCCGGACGACCTCACGCCAGATAAATTGCTGGAACATCAGAAACTCCACCAAAGGCTCGTTGCCACTGCATGTAGCCTGAGAAAGCAGAAGCGGAGGCTCAAGACAGCAGAAGATGCACTCAGGATCAGATGGGGCAAAGTACTCAATACGGCACACAAGTATGGCAGTACTCGCCACACAAAGAGCTATCCGAAGCGGAAACTACTACCGGAATTTGATGAAGAGGCCATAAAGCCCCCACAGTCAAAAAATAAGGAAGCCACAAGGTCGGATAGACGACCCTACGATCAATCTCACGCATCAAAGGATGCCGCACTCAATATGGCACGCGATCCATCCAAGAACTCGCATCAGAAAACTGGGCCAACCAGATCCATCTATAGGCCAAGAAAGCAAGCTCCAGGGAGTGATGCAATGCAGCAAATACCCGAACATCGCGGCACTCCTAAATACAGGGGCGCCGCACACCCCCTATGTTTTACCGATGAGGTGCTGCAACATGAATTCCCAGCCGGATTCAAGCCAGTGAACATAAAAGCATACGACGGAACAACAGACCCTGGAGTCTGGATCGAGGACTACATCCTCCACATACACATGGACAGAGGAGACAACCTCCACACCATAAAATACTTACCCCTTAAGCTCAAAGGGCTAGCCCGGCATTGGCTTAAAAGCCTTCCCGAAAACACCATGGGAAGTTGGGAAGTGCTTGAGGATGCTTTCCGGGCAAATTTTCAAGGGACCTATGTCCGACCCCCGGATGCAGATGATCTGAGTCATATAACTCAGCAGCCCGGAGAGTCAGCCCGGAAGCTCTGGAACAGATTCCTTATCAAAAAGAATCAGATAGTCGGCTGTCCGAACGTAGAGGCCCTGGCAGCTTTCAAACATAGCGTCCGAGACGAATGGCTCGCCAGACACATCGGCCAAGAAAATCCACGAGCAATGGCCGCGTTAACAAGCCTCATGACCTGCTTTTGTGCAGGAGAGGATAGTTGGTTGGCAAGAAGCAGCACCAGCAACCCGAATACGTCCGAAACCAGAGATGGGAACGGGAAGCCGCGCCGTAACAAAGAACCGCGCTGGATAAAGGACAACAGCCCGATGAGCACGGCAGTAAACGCCGGATTCAAAAGCTCTCGGCAAAATCAGAAAAAGCCGCCCCCAAAGACGATAGGGACGACCTATCCAACCTCAACAAAATTTTGGACAAAATATGTCAAATCCACAGCACTCCGGGGAGACCTGCAAACCATACCCACAGAGATTGTTGGGTCTTTAAGCAGTCCGGTAATCTCAACGCCGAACACAAGGGGCTCAACACACCAAGCGAAGATGACGATGCACCCCACAAGCAGAGCACCGGAGAACAAAAGAAGTTCCCACAAGAAGTCAAGACTGTAAATCTACTTCATGTGACAAAAGGGAAGAGCAGAACGACACCTACGAAGACATGCGTCGTACAGCCAGCCCCGGAGGAGCAACCCCACTAGTTGTTACAACCAATCACCTTCGATCATCAGGATTACTCCAGAGGAGACCAGAACGCAGGCTGAACTTCCTTGGTTGTAAATCCAATTATTAACGGACTCCAATTTACAAACGCCCTTATGGACGGCGGCAGCGACTTGAACCTGTTATATCAGGACACAGTCCGCAAACTCGGAGTAAACCCAGTTATAATACACCTCGGCAACACTTCCTTTCAAGGAGTAACGCCAGGCCCGGATACCCCAAGTATGGGTTCCCTTACGTTAGAAGTCACGTTCGGATCACCCGACAACTTCCGAAGCGAAAAGCTAACATTCCACATCGCCCTATTCGTAAGTCGCTATCAAGTGCTACTGGGACGTGAAGCTTTCGCCCGCTTTAACGCAATACCGCATTAC
Organism: Triticum dicoccoides; assembly: GCF_002162155.2. Taxonomy (NCBI): domain Eukaryota; kingdom Viridiplantae; phylum Streptophyta; class Magnoliopsida; order Poales; family Poaceae; genus Triticum; species Triticum dicoccoides. The sequence continues at coordinate 417,045,458 of NC_041387.1, forward strand.
GCATCCCTTACACTCAAAATGCTCGGCCCAAAGGGCATCATTTCATTACAGGGGAACATAAATTGACCCCCAAAGTACGGGCAAGGGTGTGGCTGCCTAGACAGCCGCCCACAAATCCATCCCTACTATCCCGGACACGGCTCGACGAGTCTGGCGTCAACATGCTTAACAGCCGCATACCCCCATGCAAGGGGCTCCGTGTGCTCACGCCCGGAGACAATACGGCCAAACTCTTGCTCCAACTATATTTTATTTATTTCGATATAGATTTCTCGCACGCTTATTTTTTACTAAGTTCCTCTCTTTCATAGACGAACATCATGCTATGCCCGTCCAGGATACGGCACAACGAAGACACAGGCGCAGACGTGCAGCAGGGACCCGTTCAAGGATTATTTTCAGATTAAGACCCTGTGTAAACCTTTTTTACTGTCTCTTGTTGATAACATCCCCCAACTTTCTCTATAGCCGAGGAGGACGCTGGCGTCTTGGCATGTGGCCATGCCAGAATTTTTGCACGTACCTGGACACTAGGGGCTTTTTTACCAAGGGCTCTATTTCGGCCCGTCTTCATAAAGACCGAATACCTTAGGGAGTGTTCGGCGTCGCGAGTTTGGCCCTATATGCATCAGCTCCGAATCATGTCTTTGGTCAAATGTTGGGTTTTCCCGGCTCCTGTGTTTTGCTGCCTTACGTTCTGTTATATCGGCTAACGCGGCACCAAGAGAACTACTGCGATTGTGCCCCGGTTCGGCCAGGTGAGCACCTCAGTAGAGAAAGCCGAAAACTGACTATCATGATATAGCGAGAGACTGGTCAACCACTCGATGACTTTCGGAATCTTTAGGATTCTCCCGCATTAACGAAGGGGCGCTTCTCGGTCAGGCACACTCGCGCCCCGAATTCGGGCGAGCGCGGTGCCCCTAGGGGCTAATCAGTAGCCCCACTGTCAAACTCCTATGGCTAAGTGAAAGTGATAAAGCATTATAGTCCAGTTGCTTAGTTCGCCGCGCCACCACCTCCTTTGTAGGACCAAGACGTTGGATTAAGTGTGAAAAGGCGCCTTTTTGCGAACACCCTTGCATTCTATGCGTGGGGGCTGAAGCCAACGACTGCCATCTTTCAGGTTATATACAAATATATACATTAAACGGCCGCACAGGAGGCATCATGATTCTTGCAAGCACAAGTATAAAAAGCTTTTTTTCATAAAAAAAATTTTGTTTTACATATAGTATAAGCTATTCGAACACAACATCCTTCGAGCACTGCGACTCTATTATACGAGCGCCAGGAAGAACTTCCTCAAAATAGTGCTTGATAGGTACTCGGCTTTCGTCCGAATCCTGGGACGCAACAATACTGGCCTTCATATCTGCCCAGTATGTTTTGACATGGGCAAGAGCCATCTGTGCACCCTTTGTGCATGCTGACCTCTTCATTGCATCAGCATGCGGCACCGAACCAAGGAACTGTTGCACCAAGCCAAAATAACTCTTCGGCTCCGGCTTCTCCGGCCACAGACGACTCGCAACATACCTCATGGCGAGTCCGGATAACCTGTTCAGCTCCGCCCAGGCGGCTAAATGGTCGGATACTGACAGTGGGCATTCTGGATTGTGGTACTACGACCAAAAAAGCTCTTCCAATTCATGGTCACCTCGGCTACGGAAGTGTTCGGTCGCGTCCGCCGCACTTGCTGCCAAATCCAGATAAGCGTTTTCCGCACTCCACTGCCGGTCTAATGGAACATACTTGGGGTCTCCGAACTTCATCCGCAGCATATAAGGCTTTCCAGACGTGATATCTCCGGCCTGACGCAGCTCCTCCTTCATCGCTCTCATGGCAGAGCGAGTATCCTTGGCTTCGGCAGTGATCTTTTCAAGGTCCTTCTGAGCCGCCCTATCTTCTTGTTCAAGAAATTTACAACGGTCGGCAGCATCCTTCAATTTTATGGCCATCTCGGCTATTTCCTTCTTGCTCTGGCAGTGAGCAGCCTGTTCGGCTTTAGCTCTTCAGCCGCTTTAACGGCAGCCGCATCACTTTTCCTTGCTTGCTCCTTGGCTCGGGCAAGTTCCGCCCGAAGGTTCTCCACGGCAGCAGCACCATCTACATAAAGTATATACATATAAGGCCCGAGCATCAAGCTCCTATTACTGGGTGTCTTTTGAACATACCTTGAGCCTCGTCTAGCCGCTTATTTACAAGCGCGATGTTGGCATCTGCTACGTCAAGTTGCCGCTTTAGTTCGGCAGATTCATCAGTCCGGCTAGCCACCGAACGCCTCGCCACCTTCATGGAATAGGCGACATATTATACCTGGGGTTATGATCCTCTGTGTGCCGTCACTCGTGACGACACACAGAGTCTCAGGGGCTACTATTCATACAGGGCACATTTAATATGCGGCTCTACCAAAAGCTACACCTTTCTACGTACCTCAAAACCTGTTAGTAAACTCCTGGTAGCTTCTTACAATCCGCTTTCCGTGGATGAAATCCTTCCAATCACCGTATCCATCAACATACGGTGTTCTTCTGAGATGGCTGCCCTACCAAGCAGATCCTTCAGCCCCTCCGCCGGCACGCAAGAGGGTGCCGGGCTAGTCTGACGACCTTTTCCAGGGTCCGGACTTGAAAAAATCCTCCGGGACGATACCTCGGGGTCGCCAGCCTCGTGAGACGGTGGAACAAGCGGAGGCATTTCACTCTCTATCATCTCTGGACGAAGATCCCCTGAAGATGAGCTATGCTGAGAAGGGTTGAGATCCGAACTGCAAGATAATGTTTCAGACATTTCCCTCAGGAATAAAACATGAGTGTAATTCATTATGGAACCCCTCCCTTCACTTACGTCTCGGGGGAGAGCGGGTCCCCTTTAGGGGGTGATTCGGCTGAGGCGTTCTCCGGTGCTGAACCCTCTGACGAAGATTTCTTTCCCTGTTTTGAGGTTATCACCTGCGGGTCTTCAGAGGCAGTCCTTTTCTTTCCCTGGTCGGGGGAGTTTTCGATTCTTCCCTTCCCAATGGCCTCCTTCATGGAGGCGGTAGCTCCTTGGGTCCCCCCTTCGCCTTCCGCCAACGGCGCGACCTCCAGCATCCTGGTCAGCATGGGATTCGACACGGTCTCGGGCAGGGGGGCTGGACACCTGATAAGCTTTGCCTTTGCCATCCACTCCTGTTCAAAGGACAACTCTGCTAAAGGGTAGATTTGATAAAAATATGGATGGTGTATCCAAATACGGGGCTACTTACTTTAGCATCCGGGCGATTACAGCTCAGACATGCGTCCTCGGACAAATCCGGACACCTTGCTTGTGATCCGAAGAACGATTTGTACATCTCCATGGGTGTCATTCCCATGAAATGTTGTAGGACTCGTGGTCCCTCCGGATTGAACTCCCACAGGCAGAGAGGTCAACGTTTGCAGGGCAGTGTGCGGCGAATCACCATGACTTGCGCCACTACGGTCAAATTGATATCTCTTTCTAGAAGATCTTGAATACAGCCCTGCAGCAAGGGCACGTCTTTGGGCGGCCCCCAGATAAGTCCTTCATTAACCCATGATGCCAGCCGTGGTGGGGGACCCGAGTGAAAAGTAGGTGGTGCCACCCATGTGGTGCCCTTAGGGGCTGTGATGTAAAACTAGTCCCGTTGCCATAAGCCGAGCTCCTCTTGAAAAGAGCCTTTGGGCCATGGAGCGTCGTCCATCTTGCTTATTATAGCCCCTCCGCACTCAGCGTGCTGCCCCTCGATCATTTTCGGTTCCACTTTGAAAGTTTTTAGCCACAATCCGAAGTGAGGGGTGATATGGAGGAAGGCCTCGCACACGACAATGAATGATGAGATCTGGAGGATGGACTCCGGAGCTAGGTCGTGGAACTCCAGCCCGTAGTAAAACATAAGCCCCCTCACAAAGGGATCGATCGGGAAGCCTAGCCCCCGAAGGAAGTGAGATGCGAACACCACGCTTTCACCGGCTGGGTAGCGGGAACAGCTTGCCCTTGAGTAGGCAGTCTATGTGAAATTTCGCCGGTTAGATACCTGGCATCTCTTAGCTTTCGCACATCTTCTTCCGTAATGGAGGAAGGCATCCACCGGCCTTGAAGGTCGGAGCCGGACATCTTCGAAGGTCCGAAGCACCTAAAACTAGAGCTTTGCCTGTTGAAACTCGAGGCGAGGGGCGGATTTGATTGGTTTGAGAAGAAGGGAGCTGGGCGTTGGTTCCTTTATAAAGGAGGTGAATACCAAGAGCCCTCCCCGTGACCGTTTGAGACTCGCTTTCAATTAGGGAGTCATACCTAAGTCACGGTTGGGTTACCCACGCCCGTATTGATGAGAATCCCGGAATAAGGGGACATGATCTCTGCTTTGACAAGACGTGCCAAGGAAACCGCCTCGCTAAACGCGCTGAGGTGGAACGGTAAAATGAATAAAAGCCTGCCGTGGCATGATGTCACACCGCGGATTACGTCAGCAGATCCGATTGATGCAAATATTATTCTCTCTATGATGGAATATGGAACTTATTTTGCAGAGTCGGACACTACCCTGGTGTTCAACAACTTCTATGGAATATTCGGAGGAGGAACCCGCCTTGCAATGCCGAAGACAACTTGCACGCCGGACTCGTCATCATTGAAGCCTAGTTCAGGGGCTACTGAGGGAGTCCTGGATTAGGGGGTGTCCGGATGGCCGGACTAAGACCTTTGGCCGGACTCCCGGACTATGAAGATACAAGATTGAAGACTCCGTCCCGTGTCCGGATGGGACTTTCCTTGGCATGGAAGGCAAGCTTGGTGATACGATATGAAGATCTCCTCGCATTGTAACCGACTCTGTGTACCCCTAGCCCTCTCCGGTGTCTATATAAACCGGAGAGTCTTAGTCCATAGAACGAACAACAATCATACCATAGGCTAGCTTCTAGGGTTTAGCCACTCCGATCTCGTGGTAGATCTACTCTTGTACTACCCATATCATCAATATTAATCAAGCAGGAGTAGGGTTTTACCTCCATCGAGAGGGCCCGAACCTGGGTAAAAACATCGGTACCCTTGTCTCCTGTTACCATCCGCCAAGACGCACAGTTCGGGACCCCCTACTCGAGATCTGCCGATTTTGACACTGACAGAGAGGTCCAGGGGAGGGGATGAGCACGGGGGAGAGCGGGAGGGGGTCCAGGAGGTTCTGCGGGGTGGCGTGGCGTCGTCCAGGGCAAGGGGGAGCAGCTGCGTGGCAAGCAGGAGGTGGAGCTCGGGCGCGCGTGCTGTCAACACGCCTCTGCCTATTGGCAGAGGTTGAAGACAACCGCTTCAGGCCACTGGGCTGGGCTGCCAGTGGGCCTTCCAGGTGGGTTGCCAGGTAAGTTTCTCTCTATCTCTCTCTTATTAATTCATGTTTTCTATTATTTTCTGTAACTTCAGGGCTTTATTAAAAATGTCAGGGCATTTCCAAAAATCATGGAACTAATCATGACTACTGTTTGGAATATATCCAACAGTGAACATTTTAGTTTATGATTATTTGAGCATTTAAAATATTTAATAGCATTTAAATGCCCAAATGCAAATACTATAAGATTTAATTCAGAGCCCAAATATGTCATGGAAAAAATGTGCAACACCTCTGGTTATTGCTTCCCTCATTTTCCAGAAATGATGAACATTTTTGTAAGCCATTTGGATTCACTGAAATTATTTTAGTTGAACCTAGTGAATTTCTTTGATGCTAGGGTTTAGGCAATCCCCATTTCAGGTGCAAAAGAAATTTAAACATGATGCAACACAAGACTAACTAGACCAGAGCAGACCGGAACTATGGATGTGACATAGCTAGAGAAGGTTCTTAGGCATTCTTGTCCATCCACTTAGCAAAAAGAAAAAAGAATGAAACAATCAAAACAACAAGTGGATGTCCTCGAATGAGTAAAATATGCACCAACATGCTCACACAATAAGATGGCAAATGAAATATGTGGCAAAACATGCACAACCAATTCTAGCATCTATCAAAACAATTGGTGATGACTAGGTCATCTATATATGAGTATATTGACTTAGGAGTCAAATGAAAACATTTGATCATAGGTCATACTCATCGTTTAAGCTTAAGTGGGGTTACTACTTTTACATAATGCATTGATGTGTTCACAACATTAGAGTTGCTTTGACTCAATTCTTAGAGTTAAGCTCCCCCTAGATGTGAGATCCCCTTTTAGAGGGATGAACTAACCTTGGGTTTTGTCGATGATGACTTCATGTAGGTGGTGAAGATGTGGATGCTCAAGGTTGATGTAGATCATTTGGAGCAATCTTTGGAGTGAGTTGCACTTTCAACATACCTACATGGGTTAGTCCCACAAGGAACAAACAAGAATATCCATAGACATAGAGTGATGTACACACAAGATAATGTCCATGAAATCATTAGGTTACCTTGTCCCTTGACTTACCAACATGAGGGTTTGTGACTCCTTGAACTAGTGCAAGATGTGGAAGTTGATTGCACTTGTTGTTGCCAAAAAGATATGAGTGAAGAATGTTGGCGGAGTCACCCTCAAGAACTCTCTAGTTCTTCTTATTCGGGATCCACATCATCTTGATGGGAATCCTTGGAGTTGTAGTTGTACTTGATGAAGTAGAACTTGACGTAGTCTTGGGAACCCACTTGACCGAGACCTTAGGTGCTTCTTCAAATGCATCAATCTCTTCTTGAAGCTTGTCCTTGCCTTTGTTCTTGTGGTCTTGTGGTGGAAGATCATCTTGTGCTTGTGTTCCTTTGAAGGAAGTAGGATCATACTTCTCTTGTTGAGGAACAAACTTCGTCTTGGGGTATTGATCTTCTTCCCACTCAACTCCATTGGCATTGAACTTTCGTTCAAAACCAACACCTTGATTCTTCCGGTGCCTTCCTTGCTTGCGTACAATTTCCTCGAATTGCTTACTCCCGGCAAGGCTCTTGTAAACACCTTTCTCTATAATTCCCTTCAATAAGCTATTTTCTTGCTCAAGTGTAACTTGGCTAAGAGAATCATTAGTGGAATCAAGAGAACTACAAGAAGCAACAATATTGGATTTGACATTATTATTGTTGCTACTAGAGGAAGTATCTTTCTTGTACTTGTTACTAGACTTGACTTGAGGCATGTAAGTAGATAAGAGTAAACGCTTGGCAATGTAAGAAGAACTTTTCTTGTGGAGATCATCACTGATTGCTTTTAAGAACTCATGCTCTTGCTCAAGATTGAGCTTTTCAAAGCGTAACTTCTCATGAGCCCTTAAAAGTTCTCGATGATCTTCGAAGATAGTTTCATGAGCCAACTTAAGAGTGTTTAGTTGTTTAGTTAGAAGCTCAATCTTCTCCTTATCATTGTCATTCGTTTTATCTTGATTAACATGATTAATTGATGTTTCATCGTAGTATTCATCACTAGAGTTGTCAACAAGTAAATCATCTATAACGCCCCGAGACCGATGCTCCAGAAGACTTCCAGTTATTTCGAGTTTTGTCATGTGATTTGTTTTGTTTGTGCATTCATCCTGCCATCTTTTGCACTGCATCATGTCATCATGCCATCATATCATTAATTTTATAACTCTTTTAATAAATCATATGGATCTTCGGGCCATTTAACTCGAGGGATATTCACAATGGTGATTTCTCTTTATAACATATCCTCCCAATATTTAGGGAGCTACTATAAAATATTCCATTGTTTTGGAATCACCCATGAACCCACTTGCATATTAAATCCCTTGGCCTTTTCTTCTTCAAGTTTTGACTCTCTAACCTTGCCAATAATTCTTTTGTCATTTTCCGGAGCTCCACCAAAAATCTCAACATTTTGGGACACTTCAAAAACCAAGTCCTAGTTCAAACCCATTTGAGTGAAATTCAAATGAGTTTGAATTTACATCTTTCAATCTTGGCCTTTATATTTTTCTTGGAACGAGCATATTTTTGCGAGTCCAGGAAAATTTACCCCCATGCTCAAATTATTTCTCCAACCCTTTCTTTATCTCCTTTTTCTTTCTTTGCTATTTACTGCTTTTGGTAAATAAAAGAGAGAGGGAGAAGAGAGCCCAGCCAGGCCTCTGGCCACTTCTTTCTCCACCTGGGCCGACCCAGCCCACCTCTTCAGGCCCAGCCGGACCCGCCTATCTAACCCTAGCCAGCCTCAAACCCCAACACTCCTCTCAATTCCCTTGCGCCGCCAGCACCCACGCACACTCGCACACGAGCGTCCCTCTTCTCGATCCCGCATCGTGCCTGATCCCCTCACTCGCTCGATCCCTCCTCCTCCTTCCCTCACGCACACCCGCATCGCTCCAGGGACGAGCTCCTCGCGCCTCCGCCTCCGCCCAAGGCCTCACCCTTCCTTCTCCCCCGCGTCCCCATCGCCACCCGCCGCCGTCGGTGACCCCCAGGAGGGCCACCCTGCCCGTGGCCCCATCCTCTCCGCCGCGAGTCCTTCCCCTCGTCGCCTCCTCCCTCCGCTGCGCGCGAGGCCGTTCAACCCCGTGCCCCTGCGCCACCAGGACCTCCGCCTTTCGCCTCCTGCAGCCCGAGCGCCTCGACTCAGCGCCACCTCGCCATGGATGCCGCCGTGGACGCCGAGCTCCCCCGCAGCCATCCCCGTCGCTCCCTCCTCCTCATTCCTGCCGTCTTCGGTGCCGCGCTGGCGAGCGCCATCGCCGGAGCTGCTCGTTTTGCCGAGCGCCACCCTGAGCCCCAAGCGTTGCCCCTGCTTCCTCCCACGTCGTTGCTGCCTCGTCACCTGCTTCACCTCTGTGTCTGCCTTGCATCAAGCTCCACCACCATTCAGTCTCCACCTCGCCATGGACGAGGTTGTCCCCAGCAGCAAGTTGTCTCCCTCACCTCCTGTGCCCTGTTTGGGTAGCCACCCGTTGCTGCCACCAAGCACCATCGATGCATCTCCGTGTGGAACCTGCCAAGTTCCCCTGGTTCCCCAAGCAACTCACCCCAAGTGCCAAGTACCACGACGTCTTTGGGAGACCCGTGAACATCAAGTTCCCCTGCCACGAACGGTCACAGTGTTGTGGATCAGGCAAGTACCCCTTCGGATACGCCAAGTTCGACTACACGATGATGCGTCAAGTACCTCTCCAAGATGAACGTGTACAACTACCGTCGCCGAAGACCGTCAAGTGTACAACTACCGCCGTCGTTGATTCGACAAGACAACATGTACAACTACTTCCACTACCGTCGACACGTGAACAACTACTTCCCACGACGACCCGTGAACGTCTACTTCCTCTACATCGTACCGAACCCGAACCGCTCCGAAACGCACGCTTCGAAGGTATAACCCGAGACGACTGTGATGAGATGCCCTTGCATGTATGAGATGTACGATATGTTTGCACCGTGCCCGTTTGTTTCGTGCATGTTCCTCCTCGTTTGCCATGCTGTTGACCCATGGGAACCTGGTAGCCGGGATCACCCCACCATCTTGCCTGACTCACTCACGCTCACCTCCTTTTGCATCGGTATCTCTGTGAGCTTCCGGAACCGATATGTTGTCGTGGCATCATTTTCGGATATGTTGCCGTGGCACCATTTTTGTTTCGCCGCCGTGGCACCCTTTTCGTTCCGCCATGGTGACCAAATGCTTCATAACATGCTCATGTCAACATTTTCAAAAAAATTGCATAAACTTGTATATGTCATCCGCATCATGATAACAACAATTAACATGGTTAAAACTGTGTTTGCATTAATTGCTAAATGACATATGGGGATTTTTCCAGAATTGTTGTTTCTTGTTTCCGGCCTCATTTTAAACTTGCCTAAATAGTTAGTTTACTTATGCTTCACCCCTTGCCATGTTAATTAACATTTAATAATTGTTGAGTATCTTAACCGAGAGTAAACTAAATAATTTGATGTGGTGTTTCGTCAATATGCAACTCGTTGCATATTGAGCTCCACTTAACTTGTAGTATTGTGTGTTGCACTTTGCCATGCCATGCCTCATTAAACCGGACATGCATCATACTTGTTTGTGCATCATGCCATGATTATGCTCGTGTGTTTACCATGTTGTTTGCTTCTTTCCGGTTGCGCTTCTCCTTGATAGTTCCGGTTACATTGCGATTGTGAGGATTCGTTCGACTACGTTTGTTTGTCTTCTTCATGGACTCGTTCTTCTTCCTTGCGGGATCTCAGGAAAGATGACCATTACCCTTGATATCACTTCTATCTTTGCTTGCTAGTTGCTCCGTTCTATCGCTATGCTGCGCTGCCTATCACTTGTTTACCATGCCTCCCAAATTGCCATGTCAGCCTCTAACTTTTTCACCCTTCCTAGCAAACCATTGTTTGGCTATGTTACCACTTTGCTTAGCCCCTCTTATAGCATTGTTAGTTGCATGTGAAGTTGAAGATTGCTCCATGGTGGACAGGATTATGTTGGGATATCACAATATCTCTTATTTAACTAATGCATCTATATACTTGGTAAAGGGTGGAAGACTCGGGCTTATGCCTGGTGTTTTGTTCCACTCTTGCCGCCCTAGTTTCCGTCATACCGGTGTTATGTTACCGGATTTTGCGTTCCTTACGCGGTTGGGTGATTTATGGGACCCCCTTGACAGTTCGCTTTGAATAAAACTCCTCCAGCAAGGCCCAACATTGGTTTTAACATTTGCCACCTAAGCCTTTTTCCCTTGGGTTTTGCAGACTCAAGGGTCATCTTTATTTTACCCCCCGGGCCAGTGCTCCTCTGAGTGTTGGTCCAAACTAGAGCACCGTGCGGGACCATTCCTTGGCAACTTGGATTACGTCGGTTCCTGTACGCTTCGCTTATCCGGTGTGCCCTGAGAACGAGATATGTGCAGCTCCTATCGGGATTTGTCGGCACAGCGGGTGGTCTTGCTGGTCTTGTTTTACCATTGTCGAAATGTCTTGCAAACCTGGATTCCGAGGCTGATCGGGTCTTCTCGGGAGAAGGTATATCCTTGGTTGACCGTGAGAGCTTGTGATGGGCTAAGTTGGGACACCCCTGCAGGGTATAATCTTTCGAAAGCCGTGCCTGCGGTTATAGGCAGATGGGAATTTGTTAATGTCCGGTTGTAGAGAACTTGACACCAGATCTTAATTAAAACGCATCAACCGCGTGTGTAGCCGTGATGGTCTCTTTTCGGCGGAGTCCGGGAAGTGAACATGGTTTTGGGTTATGTTTGACGTAAGTAGGAGTTCAGGATCACTTCTTGATCATTGCTAGCTTCACGACCGTTCCATTTGCTCTCTTCTCGCTCTTATTTGCGTATGTTAGCCACCATATATGCTCAGTCACTGCTGCAACCTCACCACTTTACCACTTCCTACCCTTAAGCTTAAATAGTCTTGATCTCACGGGTTTTGAGATTGCTGAGTCCTCGTGACTCACCAGATACTATCACAATAGTTGCAGGTGTCGACGATACCAGTACAGGTGATGCAACCGAGCTCAGATGGGAGCTCAACGAAGACCTTGGTCGTTGCTATGTTTTGTTTCATGTTGATCAGTAGTGGAGCCCAGTTGGGACGATTGGGGATCTAGCAGTTGGGTTATCTTCTTTTCTTTTGGCTTCGTCCGTAGTCGGACTATGTGTGTACTCTGAATGATGTATGAATTATATGTTCATTGTGTGAAGTGGCGATTGTAAGCCAACTCTTTGTCCCATTCTTGTTCATTACATGGGATTGTGTGAAGATGACCCTTCTTGCGACAAAACCACAATGCGGTTATGCCTCTAAGTCGTGCTTCGAAACGTGGGAGATATAGCCGCATCGTGGGTGTTACAAGTTGGTAATCAGAGCCATCCCCGACTTAGGAGCCCCCTGCTTGATTGTTTGCTGGCATTGTTGAGTCTAGAAAAAAAATGTTTTGAGTCTTAGGATTATATATATCGGAGAGTAGGATTCTTTTTACTCCTCAGTCCCTTCGTCGCTCTGGTGAGGTCTCCTGACGTAGATGTTTTGACTTTCCTCTCCTCAAATTTCACTAATTTTTTTTAGGATCACGTGGGTATCTTGGATTCGTTCTGATGGTTTTGTGACGAGAACATTGTTCTTGGTGCCTCCTGTCTATTATGTGGCATTGACCCGGGGAGTTGAGCTCCGAGGTGTTGTCGTCATAATTTTATCGTTGCAGTTCTAGAATACCTGAGTTTTGCCGACATTGAAAATCTCTTTTATGCAGTTGTTGGTGAGATAACCTCGACGCCACCCAGTACTGGGGCGGTAGTTCGGGAGTATTGCCATAACTCGTATAACGGATGCTTTTCGAAGGTTGAGGTACATGATTTCCGAAGGTTTCTTGGTTCTGTGTTGACGGATGGATACAGCTTGGATGTAGGGATTGTTAGTTTTGGGTGAGTTATATATTGCTTCCCCTATATCCCCAACACCTGATTGCATAACCAGAAAGTTTCGGGAGTTTTATAGGTGGGAATTCAAGTAGCTCTTAGAATATCTTCTCGACAGATGCATGATATGAGATTGGGGTTCGACGTCTAGTGCTCCGCCTTTCCACGGTCATTTTTATAGTGGTCTCGTTGTGTCTTAAAGAACCCTTGGCCATGCTGGTTCGGGGACGCTTCGTATGTCATGTGCACTGCCTTGTACATGATGGTGTTGTACGATCGAGCCCGTGTGGGCCCCACCACGAAAACTTCGGACGGAATCTCTATCATATGTTTGTTCCGGCTTATTCTGCAAGCCAAATCCTTTGTTTTGTTTTATTTGTGGTATCCGAGTTGCTTCGAAGTCAAATGTTGAATCCATACCTTCCCTAAATGGTGTTCTCATATTGTTATGTGAATACTAATCCTTCTTCATCATCGAGATTGTCAAGTCAAATCTTTTCCAACCGGCGCGCTTCTCTTCGAGATAATCCCATCATTCTCCCCATCCGCAAGATCAATTCTAAGTTTTCTCAATGGTGTTTGTTTCATTTGTCCCAAGTTGCCTTTGTTTTCCCGCCCTCCCACCCTTTTTGTTCAAGGACTCAGATTTCTTAATCATGTATCCTTTTATTTTTGAGAAGTCTCTTCATTCGTTTCTTTCAATGTTCTTATCCGGTGATTCTCAAGAAGATACTAACGGAGCTTCAAGTTCATTATTCTTCGTCTCTTTTCTTTTCCGGTGGATTAATTTCAAGTTTCGATGTTGATCATATCTCTTCCTTTTGGTTCACATATCTTCCCCATGTGAATTTCTTATCCAAGGATCTCTTATTCATTCACCTTGCCTAGTTCATATCCGGAGTGCTCAAGATATCTCAGAAAATTCGTGTTTCCATTCTCAATCCATTCAAGTTATTTTGAGGTTGTTATCTCATTCAAGTCATTTAATTCAACCGGCGCAATCCCCCCTTTCAATCAATCGTTCAACGGTGTTTTCCTTTTGAGTGGGCCCTAACCCACAGGTCTTTTCCCAGGATCTTACCTGACTCTTCTAATTATCAGGAGCGATTCTCAAATTCATTTCCAAGTTTGACGTAAGAATGAATTTTCATCAGTCATATTCTTTCTCCAAGATCGCTTTAAAATATTTTCAGCGTTGGTTCATCATTTCTATTCTTCTTTGTTCCAAAGTGCCTCAACAATTTTGGTGGTTCTCATCGTCATTCTCAGCTTTGAAGACCGAAGAAGAGTTCCTCTTAAATCCTTTCCCGTTCTTCCAAAGATTCATGGTTCTAGCTTTATACCATCCTCTCATAATTGCTTTCGATTGTGAGAATTCTTTTCACCTATCCGAAGCATTTCATGAGTTGTTTCCATTTCTTTCCTCCGAAGGCCATCATGTCATAATTACTCATTCTCAACATGTAGCTATCATTCTCCAAATCTTACCGGTGCATCATTCAAATATCCTCTAATCAGTTCACGATATCTTCGTTATCATGTATCTAAACCCCCTCAAGTATCTTCATTCTTTTTCCAATTATTCCCGGAGAATTGTGCCTTTGTTACTTCCATTTTCTATTCTTATGGTGGTTCATTCAAGATTTCACTTCCTTCGTTATCATATCAATTCATTCATTGTTTCCAAATCCCACCGGTGGTTCCATCAATACCTTCTGAAGTTTGCGCTATATCTCTATCTGTAATCATTTTTTCAATGAAGAATAAGTAATATGCCAAATCCGTTGCTTGTCATCAATTTAAATTGGTGAAGGATACGCATAACTTTAAATTGGTGAAGGATACGCATAACTTAATTCTTATTATTGTTTCATCCAAGTGATCTAGTTTCTTCTTTCCAGAGTTGTTCATCATGTCTTTTTTCCCGGATCGAGATGTTTCATCTTTTCTTTTCCTGAATTCCAAGTTTTCTCGGTTATATCGTCGCGAAGCTCTATCTAAATCATTGCAAGGATTCACCTTGTATTTTCAACTTCTCTTTCTTTCTATCATTCTTTTATTACCAGAGTTCTTCATGGAGGCTCAACATGGTGGTTCATCAAGGATTCTTTTCATTCTTCAATTGTTCTTCAAGTTTTCTCTCGAAGTTATGATTCACCAGGCTATACTCTAAAAATAAACATGGTGCTCAACACATGTTTTTTTTTGAAGAGCTCAAGTATTCTTCATCTTGCATTCCAAAGTGCAATTCTTTCTACCTTATCTTTTGAGATGGTGTTATGTCACTCTTGACAATTTCCTTCATGTTTCATGATTCATATGTTGTCAAGAATGAGGTATTTTAAATCCATCAATCTCTTCGTTGGAGTTATCTTGGTATAGATTTCACATAAAGCCTTCCTATCGTGGATTTGTCACGGCAGATGTCCTTAGTGTGAGGACTTAGTCGCGAGGTCAACGCATCTATGTGGTAGCTTGAGATGGGTTGAGCGGAATCGAGAAACGCAACATAAGACAAGGGTTTAGACAACTTCGGGCCCCGGGAAACATCATCCGGTAAAAACCCTACATGCTGTTTGAGGCTAGGTCGCATTATCATCATGAGGGAGTCGCCGTAAACCGGCTCTCCTCTAATTGTGTCTAGCCCTAGAGATTGTTTCTTGCTGCTTGTAGCTTCCCCCTCTTTGGGGAGCCCTGCCCCTCCTTATATATGTTGAAGGGGCGGGCTACATGTGGAGTCCTATTAGGATTGGGACTAGTCTATCTCTAATACAAACCGGATACAAGTCCAGGTCTTAACTCCTTGTAAGACAAATATTCTTTATGTCTTTCCTCTTAAACCGGCCCACCATAGTATGAACCAGCCTTCATGAACCGCCAGTTGGGAAACCGGGTCTTGTCGCTCCTCTGACCCGCCCGCCGGGTTACTAATGAACCGCCAAGACCGGGCGGGTAGCCCGTGAACCGCCAAGCTCCGGGCAGGTTACCAGTGAGTCGTCCAGTCCGGCCGGGTTAACTTCCGGCCGGTTTACGCCACGAGGTATATCCCCGACATTAGCCCCCAAGTTTAGCTTGGATTTATCCATGGTAAACTTATGCTGCAAAATAAACACTAGAACAAATTTGGCAGGTTGTGCTCCGGGTTAAGAATTCTTGTAGATCGACACCTGATCGTCCTTAAGTCCTTTGTCATTTCCTCCTTCTAGAAAATCCAGGTCAACAACTAGTTTCATACTCAAATTGCTGATGTTGGCTTCTTATAGAAAAAATATTGTGAAGAATAATCCACTTGAGTCGGCTTCCAAAGCGCCGGTTTAAGAAATATTGGTCTTGAAATACTCATATGATATTTGGCTGGTTTGAAGATGTCGAACTTGCCGGTTTACGATAACCACCATTGTCGGGTTATAAAAACTGATAATTCCGGGTCATGATTGTTCCCAACGCCGGTTCATGATTGTTGCCAATGCTGGTTCAATCTGGTTTGCTCCAAACTGAAAATTTGGAAGATACTTCTCCGTTATATCCATATTACCTATAGCCCCCAAGTCTTGAACAAAACAAAGTTATGGTTTAAGACTTGCTTCAATATCAATACTGCCACTTTTGAAGAAATCCATGTTGTTCATCCCAGACACTAGTAAAAACTGAACACTCCATATTATGTAGCCCCCAAGTGTCGGGTTGTCATGCTTGCAGCAACCAGGGACTTGAAATTGCCTTATACTCATAAAACTTTAATCAGTGTAGCCCCCAAGGGTCGGGTCATTTATGCAATAATGAGCAGGGACTTTGTAAATATAATCATGTAGATTTGAGCAATGATGTGTATCCCCCAAGGGCCGGCTCAGTAAGATAATATTGAGCTGGGACTTGATATACACTTCAATGAAAATAACATCATATGATGTAACCCCCATCATGGGCTTGAATCCACGTCCATAAGGTTAAGAGCCTTGTACTTTACCAACTGAGCAGCGGACCCTTCAATATAATGGATTTAACTTGTGTACCTTGAGTTGTTGACAGGAGCAATTGGTAGCCCCCAAGGGCCGGCTCATTAAAATGTGATGAGTCGGGTCTTCAATAATATGAGAAAAAAAATGACTTTGCATTAGCCCCCAAGTGTCATGGTGCATGCTTGCAGCGACATGAGACTTGCATATTTGATGTAATCTCAACTTAAATAATGTAGCTCCCAAGTGCCGGGTTGTAAGCCTGCAGCAACTCGGGACTATTCCTTCAATTGTAGAATAAATTATATCCATTGATAATATGATAGCCATTGCGCTAAAGCGACTTTGAAAACCTCAATCATAATATTGGTTATTGATAACCATAATAAAAATCCAGCCATGTTGGCTATTCAAGATAATATAATCCGGTATGAAAACCTTGTTTGTTCAGTATCATAATGAAAATTCAGCCAAGTTTGGCTATTCAAATAATATAATCCAATGATTTACAAGCGTATGATTCCAATGGCGCAATCCAAATATATACTGGCGACTTATATTCCCAAGCCAGGCCGGTTTAATAAACACCGGATAATTTTTCATCATATACTGGCGACTTATTGTCTTAAAGCCAGGCCGGTTTAACAAACACCGGATAATTTATAATCATGCTTTATTCAACCTGTTTCTGCATACAACAAGTTTAAAGTGTCCTGGCGGTTTACCACCGGACGGGTCATAATGCCCAACATATAACCCGGGTTTATAACCAAGGTTGCACTTAAGAATAATTAAATATGAAATATATCATACCTGAGACATTGAATCACATCGTTGGTTTACCAACTTTTTGTAGTAAGAGTGATAACCCCAATCTTGAGTAATGATAACTCCTTTCATACTGTGCCGGTTTATGATAAACCGTACCAGGTTGTGACAAACACCGGTATAACCATGTATAATACTGGCGACTCGTAGTCAAACTAGACCGGGCTGATAGTCTCCGGATTATAACTTGATCCTGTATTGACAACTTGTAATTGAAAGTCAAGCCGGGTTAATGAACACCGGTTTACTCCATAATAAGATGGTAACATAAAATCAAACCGGGCAGATAGTCTCCGGATTAGGATTTAACCGTGTTCCGCCAATTTGTAATTGACAGTTTGAAACGGATTACCAATGTCGGTTTAAAAATGCAACAAAAAATCAAATAACAGTTATGAAAAAATATGGAAGCAAAGGCAATGATAAAACCGTTTGCAAAAAGAGGCTTTACTGAGCCGATCAGATGGTGTTACCATGGTCGGACACGACCAAGCTCCCAATAAAGGTGTAGCTATGGTTCAAGTCAGCCAGGCCCCCAACTGAAACCGTGGCATTATGCCGATCAAGTGGGGTGGCAATGGTTCGGGTTCGACCAAGCCCCCAAGTGACTCTATGGCCTTAGGCCGATCAAGAGGCGTGACTATGGTTCAGACGTGACCACAAGTCCCCAAGTGATCTGGTGGCATTATGCCGATCAAGTGGCACGGCAATGGTTCGGGTTCGACCAAGCCCCCAAGTGACTCTATGGCCTTAGGCCGATCAAGAGGCGTGACTGGTTCAGACTTGACCATGTCCCCAAGTAATCTGGTGGCTTTCGCCTATCAAGAGGTGTCGCATTGGTTTGGACATGACCAAGGCCCCAAGTGATATCATAAAGCTTTTTTGAAAAGCAAATTTCAAGGGGTAAACCGGAGGCCGCTCTAAAACAGAACCACTCCATGTAACCACGCATGATGTAAAAAAGAACAGAGACCCCGCTTTATGAAGCAGAAGCCCCCATGTGATCAATAATATGTTAGGCAAATAAGGCAGTATACCCATGTTTGAACCGGAATTTCTTAAACCGGATATTGAGATCCTCAAAACTTTGTAAGGGACAAATTTACCTTGATCCGGATGTTGAACCGGTTTTGAGAGCTTCAAAGCTTTGCGGGAGAGAGATGTTTCTTGAACCGGATTTTAAACCAGAATTTTCATCAGTATGGTAGTGACCTCCGGAACCGGGTTATCATCCCCTCCCATGACCCAGAGTTCACGAGGCATGTCACTGTAGCCCCCGAGTTTTAAGACTACTCGAGGAGTTGGCTTGAGACTCTCCATATTTGACCGTGATAAAAACCGGTATGAGTCATTCAACATCTCAGTGACATAACTTGTCCTGCACTAGAGAACTTGCCAGCCAGAGTAATTTCTCTTTTAAAGAAAGAAATATATAATATAAAATATATATAATGGATGGACTTCACCTGATATGTCAGGCCCGTTAATATCCACCGCGGGGTTATAAGCCAACACGTACAAGAGAGTCGGCCGCGGCATTGTTGATGTAGTCCGGACTGCAGGGGCGGCGGATTGTGTTCCGGTTCATCAGTGTGATGCACAGATGCCGGTGTAGAACAGCTAGCGCGCGCCGTCCACAGTAGGGCATCACTTTTATAGTGAGCACTTGTCCTGTATAAAAAGATATAGGCCAGAGTAATTGTTCTTAAATAAAGTACGTGCGGATAGGAGGGATAGCACCTGATTCGCTCGGACAACCGATAAATCGACCGTGGCCTTGTAAGCCTGGTGTGAACGAGCGAGTCAATCGCAGGCGCATTACGCCGCGCGGACGGGCGAGTCAGCCGTGTCGTGTTGGTGTAGAATGGCCTTTATAATAAATCATTATCCTGATGTCTTTGAATGACTGATGATCTATACATAGAATTCTTTCACAGAGTACTGGTAGTGCTCCACAATGCTTTTTGCATCTTCTTATGACAGCTAACACAGATCGCTGGGACTCGTGCTCTGGTTGAGTTGGCAGAATGACCTTCATGCATGCACTTCCTTTCCACGGGAATGCTCTAATGTAAAGAAACTTGTATTTGACTAGTATTGTTTTTGTTTGGTTCTCTAAACAGCAATGAAGCCAGATTAACAATGAGGATACTGATCTCTTTTGTTGTTCCTAGCGAGGACAAAAGCACAGACTTAATGCCACAACACTCCAGGATGTAAGGTTCTGCTCTTTGTGTTCTACCACACGTAGCTTCTCTCTGGGATTCCATAAAAAACACCTCCGACCAAAGCAAAGGCAGGGGCAGCTCGTGGCTGCAACAGGCTAGGTCAAAGGCAGCACGAGGGCCGAGGCAGAGCAATGCGGGTGAAAGGCATGGCCACGGCAGGAAACGGGTTGAGCGCAGCAGCGGCTTGCAGGCGGAGACCACTCAATGCGGTGCGGCTCAGCACTCGGACGACGGCTGCTGACGGTCCATCCGACGGACCAGTACTGGTGAGGCTCCTGGCGGCTCAGCGAGTCTGCGGTGGAAGGGCGACCCACGGCGAGTCAGCGGCGGCGATGGTGGAGGGCCGGGCGGCGGCTTGAGGTGATGGAGGCGCGGGCCGCGAGGGCGGCTCTGAGCGAGGATGAAACGGCGACGGAGACACGAGGCGCCTAGCGGCCCAACGAGGCGACTTAGGCAGGCGGCGGCTCGGTTCCGCTGCGGCCGAGAGGAACTGCTCGTGGTGCGGTCGGAGAGGCGCCAGCGAGTCGAATGACAAGGGCGCGATGGCGACGACCGACCCGGAGGCGATGGAAGACCGTAGTGACTCGAGAGAGGCGGGCGCCTCGAGGCGAGGACACGGGCGCAGACGATGGGCGAGTCCGGGTTGCGGCCGGCTCTGTTTCCGGGTCATGGGCTGCTTTTCCTTTTTTTTATATGCTGCTGATTGGACCCTTTCCTTGACTTTGATTTCAACGCTGAAGTGTTTGCACGGCAACTTTGAACAAAATGACGAGAACGGCGGCTGCTGTAGTGAATATCAACTCATTTTCGGATTCGACGGATCTCTGGTTCATATTTGCCTGCCATAACCCTAAAAACTTGCACTGCCAGCTTCATCGTTGACCAGCTAATTTAATTAACCCGGCTGCAGCTCTGTCCGATACTGTTGCTTCATACCAAGTATTCTTCGTCCGATGAATTGCCAGCTTCTTGAACCCTAGAAAAGATCCCTCCAAGAACTCAACACCACCGTGTGCGGGCCCCACGGTGGGCGCCAACTGTCGTGGATTTGTCACAGCAGATGTCCTTAGTGTGAGGACTTAGTCGCGAGGCCAACACATCTATGTGGTAGCTTGAGAGGGGTTGAGCAGAATCGAGATACGCAACATAAGACAAGGGTTTAGACAGCTTCGGGCCCCGGGAAACATCATCCGGTAAAAACCCTACATGTTGTTTGAGGCTAGGTCTCATTATCATCACGAGGGCCGTAAACCGGCTCTCCTCTAATTGTGTCTAGCCCTAGAGATTGTTTCTTGCTCATTGTAGCTTCGCCCTCTTTGGGGAGCCCTGCCCCTCCTTATATATGTTGAAGGGGCGGGTTACATGTGGAGTCCTATTAGGATTGGGACTAGTCTATCTCTAATACAAACCGGATACAAGTCCAGGTCTTAACTCCTTGTAAGACAAATATTCTTTATGTCTTTCCTCTTAAACCGGCCCACCATAGTATGAACCGGCCTTCATGAACCGCCAGTTGGGAAACCGGGTCTTGTCGCTCCTCTGACCCGCCCGCCGGGTTACTAATGAACCGCCAAGACCGGGCGGGTAGCCCGTGAACCGCCAAGCTCCGGGCGGGTTACCAGTGAGTCGTCCAGTCCGGCCGGGTTAACTTCCGGCAGGTTTACGCCATGGGGTATATCCCCGACACTTCCCTAAGGAATGTTGTATTGTGGTGCTTATCAATGATCCAAGTTTTCTCCTATCCTCTCGGCGAAAGCAGTTTTCATCTCTTCGTTGATCTCAAGCAAGCAATTGTTTCCGTTAGTGCCCGGTTGTCACCTCATCATTTTGAGATGTTTCCCATAAGCCCACAACAAGCTTGTGCTTTTCGTTCTTGATTTTCCAACAACTCCGTTCAACTCTTCTTTGCAAGGATGCTTTCCAAGTTCATTTGTGGCAGAAGTTATCATTTTCTCCTCCGTTCTGTTATTCTAATGATGTATCTTCTATTCTTTCTTCCGGAGGCATTGTGATGTTGCTCTTTTCACTCATCATCTCGAATTGTGAGGATCATGTTCTTTTCATGCTTATCCATTTAACCGGAGTGTTGTGTTCTCATTCAAGGTCTTTCATCTTATCAAGTTTTGCCTCTCTTTTCAACCTGAGTGCTGTCTGAAATCCTTCTTACCCATTGTGCCATTCTTTCAATAGTTCCGAACATAGTGTGTTGTTGATTTCATCAAGTATCATCCCATCTTCTCAAGTTCATGTTCTATTCCTTCCATGTTCAATCGGAGTGCTACCCGAATTTGTTCTTCCTTGTTCCTTGTTTATCTTGTTTCAACCAAAGTGGTTCCAATTCCTTCTTGTCCATTGTACTGGTCATTCATAGCTTTGCAACCTCCAAGGTTCACATGGTGTTCCTTGTTTCTATTTTCTACCGCGGTGCTCTCAACTGTGTTCAACTCTATTGTGTTCTTTCTTTCAACTTTTAAACCTCTCAAGGTTCTTTGGTTTCACTCATTGGGCGAAAAAGCAACTTAGTTTTACCTCTTATCTTCCTCTTCCGTTTCTCTCCAGTGCCATCCTAGATCTCGGGACGAGATCCTCTTGTAGTGGTGGAGTGTTGTAACGCCCCAAGACCGACGCTCCAGAAGACTTCCAGTTATTTCGAGTTTTGTCGTGTGATTTGTTTTGTTTGTGCATTCATCTTGCCATCTTTTGCATTGCATCATGTCATCATGCCATCATATCATTAATTTTATAACTCTTTTCATAAATCGTATGGATCTTCGGGCCATTTAAATCGAGGATATTCACAATGGTGATTTCTCTTTATAACATATCCTCCCAATATTTAGGGAGCTACTATAAAATATTCCATTGTTTTGGAATCACCCATGAACCCACTTGCATATTAAATCCCTTGGCCTTTTCTTCTTCAAGTTTTGACTCTCTAACCTTGCCAATAATTCTTTTGTCATTTTCCGAAGCTCCACCAAAAATCTCAACATTTTGGGACACTTCAAAAACCAAGTCCTACTTCAAACCCATTTGAGTGAAATTCAAATGAGTTTGAATTTACATCTTTCAATCTTGGCCTTTATATTTTTCTTGGAACGAGCATATTTTTGCGAGTCCGGGAAAATTAACCCCCATGCTCAAATTATTTCTCCAACCCTTTCTTTATCTCCTTTTTCTTTCTTTGCTATTTACTGCTTTTGGTAAATAAAAGAGAGAGGGAGAAGAGAGCCCAGCCAGGCCTCTGGCCACTTCTTTCTCCACCTGGGCCGACCCAGCCCACCTCTTCAGACCCAGCCGGACCCGCCTGTCTAACCCTAGCCAGCCTCAAACCCCAACACTCCTCCTCTCAATTCCCTTGCGCCGCCAGCACCCACGCACACTCGCACGCGAGCGTCCCTCTTCTCGATCCCGCATCGTGCCTGATCCCCTCACTCGCTCAATCCCTCCTCCTCCTTCCCTCACGCACGCCCGCATCGCTCTAGGGAGGAGCTCCTCGTGCCTCCACCTCCGCCCAAGACCTCGCCCTTCCTTCTCCCCCGCGTCCCCATCGCCACCCGCCGCTGTCGGCGAACCCCAGGAGGGCGACACCGTGCGTGGCCCCATCCTCTCCGCCGCGAGTCCTTCCCCTAGTCGCCTTCTCCCTCCGCTGCGCGCGAGGCCGTTCAACCACGTGCCCCTGCGCCACCAGGACCTCCGCCGTTCGCCTCCTGCAGCCCGAGCGCCTCGACTCAGCGCCACCTCGCCATGGATGCCGCCATGGACGCCGAGCTCCCCCGCAGCCATCCCCGTCGCTCCCTCCTCCTCATTCCTGCCGTCTTCGGTGCCGAGCTGGCGAGCGCCATCGCCGGACCTGCTCCTTTTGCCGAGCGCCACCCCGAGCCCCAAGCGTTGCCCCTGCTTCCTCCCACGTCGTCGCTGCCTCGTCACGTGCTTCACCTCTGTGTCTGCCTTGCATCGAGCTCCACCACCGTTCGGTCTCCACCTCGCCATGGACGAGGTTGTCCCCAGCAGCAAGTTGTCTCCCTTACCTCCTGCGCCATGTTTGGTTAGCCACCCGTTGCTGCCTCCGAGCACCATCGATGCATCTCCGTGTGGAACCTGCCTAGTTCCCCTGGTTCCCCAAGCAACTCACTGCAAGTGCCAAGTACCACGATGTCTTTGGGAGACCCGTGAACATCAAGTTCCCCTGCCACGAATAGTCACAGTGTTGTGGATCCGGCAAGTACCCCTTCGGATACGCCAAGTTCGACTACACGATGACACGTCAAGTACCTCTCCGAGATGAACGTGTACAACTACCGTCGCCGAAGACCGTCAAGTGTACAACTACCGCCGTCGTTGATTTGACAAGACAACATGTACAACTACTTCCACTACCGTCGACACGTGAACAACTACTTCCCACGACGACCCGTGAACGTCTACTTCCTCTACATCGTACCAAACCCGAACCGCTCCGAAACGCACGCTTCGAAGGTATAACCCGAGACGACCGCGATGAGATGCCCTTGCATGTATGAGATGTACGATATGTTTGCACCGTGCACGTTCCTCCTTGTTTGCCATGCCATCGACCCATGGGAACCCGGTAGCCGGGATCACCCCACCATCTTGCATGACTCGCTCACGCTCGCCTCCTTTTGCACCGGTATCTCCGTGAGCTTCCGGAACCGATATATTCCTGTGGCATCATTTTCGGATATGTTTTCGTGGCACCATTTTTGTTTCGCCGCCGTGGCACCCTTTTCGTTCCGCCATGGTGACCAAATGCTTCATAACATGCTCATGTCAACATTTTCATAAAAATTGCATAAACTTGTATATGTCATCCGCATCATGATAACAACAATTAAAATGGTTAAAACTGTGTTTGCATTAATTGCTAAATGACATATGGGGATTTTTCCGGAATTGTTGTTTGTTGTTTCCGGCCTCATTTTAAACTTGCCTAAATAGTTAGTTTACTTATGCTTCACCCCTTGCCATGTTAATTAACATTTAATAATTGTTGAGTATCTTAACCGAGAGTAAACTAAATAATTTGATGTGGTGTTTCGTCAATATGCAACTCGTTGCATATTGAGCTCCACTTAACTTTTATTATTGTGTGTTGCACTTTGCCATGCCATGCCTCATTAAACCGGACATGCATCATACTTGTTTGATCATCATGCCATGATTATGCTCGTGTGTTTACCATGTTGTTTGCTTCTTTCCGGTTGCGATTCTCCTTGATAGTTCAGGTTACATTGCGATTGTGAGGATTCGTTCGACTACGTTCGTTTGTCTTCTTCATGGACTCGTTCTTCTTCCTTGCGGGATCTCAGGCAAGATGACCATTACCCTTGATATCACTTCTATATTTGCTTGCTAGTTGCTCCGTTCTATCTCTATGCTGCGCTACCTATCACTTGTTTACCATGCCTCCCAAATTGCCATGTCAGCCTCCAACTTTTTCACCCTTCCTAGCAAACCATTGTTTGGCTATGTTACCGCTTTGCTCAGCCCCTCTTATAGCATTGTTAGTTGCAGGTGAAGTTGAAGATTGCTCCATGGTGGACAGGATTATGTTGGGATATCACAATATCTCTTATTTAACTAATGCATCTATATACTTGGTAAAGGGTGGAAGACTCGGCCTTATGCATGGTGTTTTGTTCCACTCTTGCCGCCCTAGTTTCCGTCATACCGGTGTTATGTTACCGGATTTTGCGTTCCTTACGCAGTTGGGTGATTTATGGGACCCCCTTGATAGTTCGCTTTGAATAAAACTCCTCCAGCAAGGCCCAACATTGGTTTTAACATTTGCCACCTAAGCCTTTTTCCCTTGGGTTCTGCAGACTCAAGGGTCATCTTTATTTTACCCCCCGGGCCAGTGCTCCTCTGAGTGTTGTTCCAAACTAGAGCACCGTGCGGGGCCATTCCTTGGCAACTTGGATTACGTCAGTTCTTGTACGCTTCGCTTATCCGGTGTGCCCTGAGAATGAGATATGTGCAGCTCCTATCAGGATTTGTCGGCACAGCGGGTGGTCTTGCTGGTCTTGTTTCACCATTGTTGAAATGTCTTGCGAACCAGGATTCCGAGGCTGATCGGGTCTTCCCGGGAGAAGGTATATCCTTCGTTGACCGTGAGAGCTTGTGATGCGCTAAGTTGGGACACCCCTGCAGGGTATAATCTTTCGAAAGCCGTGCCTGCGGTTATAGGCAGATGGGAATTTGTTAATGTCCAGTTGTAGAGAACTTGACACCAGATCTTAATTAAAAAGCATCAACCGCGTGTGTAGCCGTGATGGTCTATTTTCGGCGGAGTCCGGGAAGTGAACACGGTTTTGGGTTATGTTTGATGTAAGTAGGAGTTCAGGATCACTTCTTGATCATTGCTAGCTTCACGACCGTTCCATTTGCTCTCTTCTCGCTCTTATTTGCGTATGTTAGCCACCATATATGCTCAATCGCTGCTGCAACCTCACCACTTTACCACTTCCTACCCTTAAGCTTAAATAGTCTTGATCTCGCGGGTTTTGAGATTGCCGAGTCCTCGTGACTCACCAGATACTATCACAACAGTTGCAGGTGCAGACGATACCAGTACAGGTGATGCACGAGCTCAGATGGGAGCTCAACGAAGACCTTGGTCGTTGCTATGTTTTGTTTCATGTTGATCAGTATTGGAGCCCAGTTGGGACGATCGGGGATCTAGCATTTGGGTTATCTTCTTTTCTTTTCGCTTCGTCCGTAGTCGGACTATGTGTGTACTCTGAATGATGTATGAATTATATGTTCATTGTGTGAAGTGGCGATTGTAAGCCAACTCTTTATCCCATTCTTGTTCATTACATGGGATTGTGTGAAGATGACCCTTCTTGCGACAAAACCACAATGTGGTTATGCCTCTAAGTCGTGCTTCGACACGTGGGAGATATAGGCGCATCGTGGGTGTTACATCATCATCCACAAGCAAGTCATCTTCATCACTATTGAAATCAACATACTCGGGATGTGTTACCTTTGGACCTTTGGCCATGAAGCATCTTCCAATTCCTTCATTTGGTGAATCAAATATGTCGTAGGAGTTGGTTGACACAAGTGCTAGACCGGCAACACCTTCATCTTGAGTATATTCGGAGTCAGAGTGATAGCTTCTCTATGAGTGATTGTCGGAGTCGGAACCGGATACCCATTCACCAACATGAGCTTCATGTCTTTGTTTTGTGTAGCTCCTTGATGACTTGTCCTTCCTTTCCGAATCCTTGCTTCTCCATGAGGGTCTTCGTTCATAACAATCATCTCTACTCCTCCTCTCTCTTGGTGGTGATTCCTCTCTTTTGCTTCTTCTTTTTGGAGAATCTTCTCTTCTTTTGTAGGTTGCCGTACACTCATTGGAATAGTGTCCAGGTATCCCACAATTCTAGCATTTTCGCTCTCGACTAGAAGATCTTTTGTCATTGTAAGACCTTGACTTGGAGCTTCTTTCTTTGCTTCTACTCTTGTAGAATTTGTTGAAGTTCTTCACCATTAAGCTCAATTCTTCATTGAAGGTTTGTTTCTCACTTGATGATGTGGGGGCTTCACATGAGGATTTGTAAGCACGACTTGACTTGTTGTGAAGTTCCTCCTTATCCTTAAGTGACATCTCATGAGCAACAATTCTTCCAATGACTTTCGTTGGCTTGAGATCTTTGTAGTTTGGCATCATTTGGATCAATGTGCACACGGTATCATACTTTCCATCCAATGCTCTTAGGATCTTCTTGATGATGAATCTATCGGTCATCTCTTCACTCCCTAAGCCGGCAATCTCATTTGTGATAGGTGCAAGCCTAGAGTACATTTCAGCGACACCTTCACCATCCTTCATTTTCAACTTGTCAAACTGACTTTGGAGCACATCCAACTTGGATTCCTTGACGGAGTCGGTACCTTCATGCATATCAATCAAAGTATCCCAAATTTCCTTTGCATTCTCAAGACGGGTGATTTTGTTGAATTCTTCGGGGCACAATCCATTGAAGATGATATCACAAGCTTGCGCGTTGTACTGCAGCATCCTCAGTTCTTCCGCATTAGCTTCACGGTTCGGCTCTCTCCCATCAAAGAATTCACCTTGCAAGCCAATACAAATAATTGCCCAAACGGCAGGGTTATGTCCGAGAATATGCATTTTCATCTTATGCTTCCAACTAGCAAACTTAGTACCATCTAAGTAAGGACCTCTACGGTGATAATTTCCCTCACTAGACGCCATACTCTCCTAGGTTGTGAAACCAAGGCTATGACCACCAAAAGCTATGGAAATCAAAGCAAATGGAGACCAAAGCTCTGATACCACTTGTAGGACCTTGAAGTATGTCTAGAGGGGGGTGATTAGACTACTTGACCAATTAAAAACTTAGCCTTTTCCCAATCTTAGAGTATGGCAGATTTTAGCTATCATAGGACAAGTCAAGCAATCATCACACAATTCAAGCAAGCATGCAAAGAGTATATAGGCAGTGGAAATTGAAGCATGCAACTTGCAAGAAAGTAAAGGGAAGGGTTTGGAGGATTCAAACACAATTGGAGACACGGATGTTTTTGGCATGGTTCCGATAGGTGGTGCTATCGTACATCCACGTTGATGGAGACTTCAACCCACGAAGGGTAACAGTTGCGCGAGTCCACGGAGGGCTCCACCCACGAAGGGTCCACGAAGAAGCAACCTTGTCTATCCCACCATGGTCGTCGCCCACGAAGGACTTGCCTCACTAGCGGTAGATCTTCACGAAGTAGGCGATCTCCTTTCCCTTACAAACTCCTTGGTTCAACTCCACAATCTTGTCGGAGGCTCCCAAGTGACACCTAGCCAATCTAGGAGACACCACTCTCCAAGAAGTAACAAATGGTGCGTTGATGATGAACTCCTTGCTCTTGTGCTTCAAATTATAGTCTCCCCAACACTCAACTCTCTCTCATAGGTTTTGGATCTGGTGGAAGGAAGATTTGAGTGGAAAGCAACTTGGGGAAGGCTAGAGATCAAGATTCATATGGTAGGAATGGAATATCTTGGCCTCAACACATGAGTAGGTGGTTCTCTCTCAGAAATGGTAAGTTGGAAGTGTAGGTTTGTTCTGATGGCTCTCTCCATGAATGAAGAGGAGGTGGAGGGGTATATATAGCCTCCACACAAAATCTAACCGTTACACACAACTTGCCAAACTCGGTGGGACCGAATTGGTAAACTCGGTCAGACCAATTTAGCAAATCTAGTGACCGTTAGGATTTTCGGTGGGACCGAAATGCAACTCGGTAAGACCGATATGGTTAGGCTTAGGGCATAACGTAATCTCGGTAAGACCGATTACACAAACTCGGTGAGACTGATTTTGGTAATAAGCTTTCCAGAGAGTTGGTCAGGTAAACTCGGTGGGACCGATTTTCTCTTTTCGGTGAGAACGAAATGTTACAAAAGGGAAACAGAGAGTTTACATTGCAATCTCAGTGGGACCGATCCCTGACTTCGGTTACACCGAAACGTTACGAAGGGAAACAGAGAGATTACAATCCCATCTCGGTGAGACCGAGATCCCTATCGGTAGGACCGATTTGCCTAGGGTTTGTGGCAGTGGCTATGACATTAGAACTCGGTGGCGCCGGATAGGAAGAATCGGTGTGACCGATTTTGGCTTTAGGTTTAGGTCATTTGTGGATGTGAGAAAGTAGTTGAGGGTTTTTTGGAGCATATCACCAAGCACATGAAGCAAGAGGCTCATTAAGCAACACCTCATCCCTCCTTGATAGTATTGGCTTTTCCTATAGACTCAATGTGATCTTGGATCACTAAAATGTAAAATGCAGAGTCTTGAGCTTTTGAGCTTGAGCCAATCCTTTGTCATTAGTATTTTGAGGGATCCACTTTCATCATCCATGCCATGCCATTTATTAAGCTTTCCTGAAATAATAGTCTTGGAATAGCATTAGCTCAATGAGCTATATGTTGTTATGAATTACCAAAACCACCTAGGGATAATTGCACTTTCAGCCGTGAACAACGGCGTGGGTGAATCGGCTCCTGTACGGTTCACGCGGCCGTCGTCGAGGCAGCTCCAGCAGCACGAAGTAAGAGGCACATGGCCCAGTGCACGACGGCAAATGGACAGCGTCTCCGGCATTAGGGAGGAGGGCGGGTGTGAAATTGGTGCGGTGGGGGGCGCCATGGAGGAGGGGCTGAGGTTTCGCGGCTCGGGACAAGGGAGCTTCCCGGGGAGAAGGT
>NC_041387.1:417075739-417104886 GCF_002162155.2 Triticum dicoccoides
GGAGGGGAGTGGAACCATGTATTACGGACGCATTTGTCTTAAATTTGAGGGGGAGTTACAGTTCTACCCCTGCCTTTAGGCTTCTCGGCTTGGCTCTGTGTACTGAGGGTCGCGGATAGTAGAGTAATTTTGCTTCTCCCCAAATAGTGGGCGGGAGCGATTTCGGGCGAGGAGGGTGTGTTTTCAAATATAGTGGCGCGAGCGATTTCGGGCGAGGAGAGCGTGTTTTGAAATAGTGGGCGCGAGCTATTTTGGGCGAGGAGAGCGTGTTTTTCCGACCATGGTTTATGAATTATTCGGCACATGTCATTTCGGCCGAGGAGAAGGCGCGCTTGGATGAAGTTACAAACCTACCCTCGATGTACAACGGGCCAATTGATGTGTGTCCCACATAGGACGGTAATTTCGCGTCTCCCATTGATTTGCTCGGGCGAATTCCACCGAGCAGAGGATGTTTAACGGTTCGTTCAAATTTTGGGAGAACGAGCATCCACATCTACCTTACCAAGTCGATTCGAATCAAATTTTGAAATATTAGCTTGCCACTTCTTTTTTAGATGGAGAGATGATGCTCGGGAGTAATGTGTTTTTACATGCTCGTTGCTAGCGATTTACTATATGACAAATAGGTGACCCACTCAAAAACGCGAATCAAACCCAAAATGAAATATCTTGATTCAATGAAATAGCTTGTTCACTAGGTCAAAATAGTGAACTAAATCCAAAATTGAACACCTCAATCAAGTAGCATGTTGTACAGTATTATAGTACTCCATGAACATGTTGAAAGTCAAATTAAGGAACTTGTTTGATATATGCATATATTCGTTCATGTGTGGATTGCACACAACATGTTCTCCAATTTAAATATTTGAATGCAAGTTTACATCGAAACATGGTTTATATCAGTCTTTGATGCATAAAACGTGACCTCCCCCTCTCCCGGACTCCTGTTCTCTCTCTCTCTCTCTCTCTCTCTCTCTCTCTCTCCCCCCTCTCTCCCCGACAATCTTCAATTCTGTCGCACGTATCCGACACAAAAACCTTGTTGGTCCCTCTCCCTTTCTCTCCATCTCTCTCTCTCTCTCTTTGTGTGTGTGTGGGGGGGGTCTTTCTAGTTTGCATGCATATATACACCATCTATAGGTCTCTCTCGCACACTATGTATGATACTATAGCTAGTCCAAGCTAGATATCTTGGGTGCACTCATTGTACGCACATAAATTCCTTGGCTCGTTGCCCGTAACTCTCTCACGCACCACTCTGTCATCTTGGAGCTCTTCCCCCCGTCTCTCAAACTCTCCATCCACCTGGGTCACACATACACATGCATATCTCACTCGCACTCGATAGGCCCATCTAAAACTCTATCTCTCTCCCTCGTTCTCTCTCCATCTCACACGCACACACAAACAATCTCATGCCTAGCTAGCCAAGTATGATGGTCTCTCACTCAATTGTAGGCACACGCAGCCCCCCTATATGTATATGACTAGCTAATCTTAGTCTCCATCACAAACATGTGCATGGTATATCTCTATTTCTCTCAGGGCATCTTTCTATCGCGCACACACCTCCCTCGATCTCCCACCCATATAGTCCCCTCACGACCTCGAGGGGATCTCTCTATCACAAACCCACCCTCTCTCCCTCCCCATGCGTCCATGTCCTCCATGTGTGCCTCTCGGCCTTTGTTCCTTGTTGGCCACACCTCTATTGGACATGTGCTACAGGGGTGTCTCTCTCCGTTGCAAACAATCACACACCTCTTCACCTCGCTTTTCTATCTTGGAGATGCATGTGTGATATGTTCGCATAAGAAACGAAAAAACACACTCTCTCTCTCTAATTTATCGTTTGTTGTCACTTTCTCTTTCACACACATACTCTTTTGGCACACTTAATCATTCTCCTTCACACGCACTTATTCTGTCTCGACTTAGGCACCTTGGTCCATAGCATATTGTCGGATTTCGGGTTCCGGCAGACCCTCAAGGTTCGAACTCTGGGGTGCGCACGGAGATCACACCTACTTCCTACCCATGTCTTATCGCCTCGCAAGAATCTAAACTACCCGAAGAACAACACAAGGGACACGAGATTTATACTGGTTCAGGCCACCGTTGTGGTGTAATACCCTACTCCAGTGTGTGGTGTGGTAGATTGCCTCTGGGGCTGATGATGAATAGTACAAGGGAAGAACAGCCTCGCGTGGGTCTGTTCTTAGTTGGAGCGATGAACTGCTAGGGGAAGTTCAGTCGCCTCCCTCTCTCTATCTCCAGATGCCGATCCTCTACCCTATGGGTGGCTAGTCCTATTTATAGGTGGAAGCCCTGGGCCTCTTCCCAAATATTGAGCGGGAAGGGCGCCAACAATTGGCCATTTTGAAGGGGAACATCTAGTACACTTATCCTGACTAAAGTTGGTCCTCGCCTGCCAAAGACCCTGACGATGACGCCGGCTTGGGCTCCACGATGACCTCCATTCTGCCGTCCTGCTGGTCTTGGTCTTGTTGCACCGAAATGGTTGCCTTTGCTTGATACTCTTGCCTGCGCTTTCCCCCTTTACACCAAAGAGGAAACAAGGACTCTGCGCAGGCCGGCGCCCGCCTGGCCTTGGTCGTCATGGCTTGCGTCATGGGCACCTCGCGAGGTACCCCGCCTTGATCTCTCCGCCTCCTCGCGAGCCAGCCTGACGAGGCCGTGCCCGAAGAAGCCTCATGTCGTCCGCCCCACGAGGCTTGGCCCCTCACGAGGGTCTTGGGAATGTGTTGATGAAGATGGGCCGTGCTAGGCCACTCCTTGAGCCACGCCATAGGCCGCATGCAGGCAAGTCTGGGCACCCACGTTCCCAGAACGCCGACAGTAGCCCCCGGGCCCAAGGCGCGCCCGGACTTGGCTTAGCAGAGAAGCGAAGGGGCAAGTGAGAAGCGCCGCAGGGCCCAATAGCCTGCGGCCTTGGGTGCCGTGTGGCGGTTGATTGGACATGGGTGTCCTAGCTCCCCCATGATGCCTCGGCAACTTCACAAGTTGACAACTCCTTGCATGCAAAACGGGTCATGATTACCTATGATCATCGAGGCCGACGGTTGGCCTCCCTCAGCTGTATGTACGAAATGGCATGAGTCCTTCCAGTCCATCTCCTCCTGCTACTCTCCGTCTTCCTCTTCTTCCTCGCTCCTTCTGCGCCAATGGCACCGATCCATCGGTTTTCTGCCGAAGAGAAGGGGAGGGCCCCCCAAGAGGGTCTTGTCCCGCTTCCTCCAAAGAAACGGCCCGCCTCTTGCCACGGGGAAGGGGGTGCTTGGCAGGAGGTGTCGAGGCCATGGTTCGAGCGGCCGCCGCCGGGATTCCAATTTCGCTTGTACGCTCGTATCGAGGGTCCTAAAGGTGCTGGCGCCGAGCAGCATCGCCAGAGGCACCGTCGCCACCGGCGAATCACGGCGGTGCGTGTCGTTCATCCTGGAGTTCACACCAATGGCTCTTCTCGCGAGCTCGTGCTTCACGCCGCCATGCCTCCTCGGTCCTAGATTCGCCTCCCTCCTTCCTTCGCCTTCGAGATCCCGCCGAGGGGGCCTATTGAGCTTTGGCTCCAGCATGCTGGCTGCAGTACCCCTGCGACCGAAGCGGAGGTCGAGGTCGTCGCTCCGGGCAGGGTCTACATGACCTGTGGCTGGGGCGAGATCGCCCGGGTCGGCAGGACGGGTGGCGCCCTCGTAATCCACCTCAAGTACGACAGCGCCTCCCTGATGTTCTTCAAGGTCTTCGACGTAGAGGGACGCCGCCTGGAGTGCTGCCCTGAGAAAGGCGGCCGGGGCCCTGCCGTGGCGAGGACTAGGCTCGCCAATCGCTTCCCCAGCAGCTCCTCAGGCAGCGGAGGTGTCGGAGGATCCAGCGACTCCGCCGAGCTCTTCGCGACTCCGGAGACGAGCGACGACAGCTACGAGCCCCCGAGCTTGCGTCGCTCTCGGACCAGGGCGGGCTCGTCAGGCCGCCGTCGCCACTGATCTGTATGGGTTTGGCACCGGTGGCTGACGGCCCACTGTTGATGATGGCGTCTCTTGCGGAGGCGCGCGTAGTTAGCACTCCTTAGGATTTTCTCCTTTTGTTCCCTGCGAGGAATCGAAGAACACACCCCGTGGGGGTTTGTAAGGTGCTTGTAGTTCCATTTATTAATATGATCCTTATCATGAAGCGGTGAGGGATGCTCGTCCCGTCTTAGCTTAGTTCCTCCTTTCGAACCTCGCGAGGACTTGACGCTCTGCGCTGACAGGTCCCGGTCCCAAGGCAGGCTTCAGCCGTCGCTGGTATGCCAGGTCGCGATGCCGTGGTCAAGGCCAGGAGGTGAGCGGCCCGGGGTCCAGTAAGAGCCCCTGAGTCGCGATGCTCAGGAGGTCCCCTTTAGTGCTCAAGCAGCCATCGTTCGATGAGAAAGGAGCGCGACGTCGCCAAAACGGAACTGCATTAGGTGCGAGGTTGGTGCTGCGATAGCTAGTATTTCCAGAGAATCACTTATCTCGGGGGTCAGAAGCCACTCCTTGGCTCGGCGCCTGGCCCGCGCGCTGACAGCTGGGGAGTTGCCTGGCGAGATCCCCACGTGCCTCTTCCCTCTCGCCTTTGCTCCCCCTCGTGCTCTACGTCCTCAGATCCCGGCCCTCGAGCGAGCTCAGCTATCGCTGGTATGCCAGGTCGCGATGCCGTGGACAAGGCTAGGAGGTGAGGGCTGGAGAGCCAGTAAGAGTCCATGAGTCGCGATGCTCAGGTACCCCCCCCCCTTAACGTGCAAGTGGTTCGCGCGGACGAGAGCGAAGGAGACGTTGCGGAGGCCTTGGCCGATGCTGCTCCTTAAAGCGATCCTGCGAGTTCATCATGAGAAAAGCGAGGGTTTTCCGTTACAATTGCCGGCCAGCTGCTGGTTGCTCTAGGAAGGTGGCGATGCACTGAAGGCTTGGTGAGGTGGCGCCCTCTGGGGTTGCCGCGGCCAGAGCTCAGCCATCCAGGTTTGTCGACGTTGCAGGGACGGACCCATGCACAAGCGTCATGCCATGAGGGAGCAGCTCCATCAGTTGGTGTCAATCGAGCGGGCAATTAAGTCAAGAACGTTAATCATGAAGGAGCAAATCCATTTAGGTAGGCGCAGAAAAATATGATCACCGCTGGGTCGGGCCCGAGCGACTTTGGGGATGATGTAGCCTCGAGGGGCGCCCCCAATAAAGTAAGCTGAAAGCATGAACCAAAGGGATACATGCCGCAGGGATGGACCCACGCGGCCTGGGAATGATGCAGCCCTGGGGGGTGCTCCCAGCTGAAAACAAAACTCAAAGGATGTCACCTGATGATGCTGAAGATGAAGGGATGCTGAAGCAGTGGACGGCGTGCGCTGCGGGAGACGATCTTAACGAGCGCCCAGGCCCAGGGGCCCCGGGAGGCTCCGTAGGCGCTGGCAGCTCCTCGCGGACCATCTCCATCTCCGCCAGGACTGCAGAATGCCTGGCCGCTTGAGCCTCCAGGATGCTCCTCATGAGGCGCTGACGCACGGCAGCCGCGCTCGGTAGGTTGTAAGGCATGCGAACATAGTTGTGGGATGGACCTTCGCAGCATCCCACGCATGAGGGCCAGAGGCGCTCCTGAGAGGCGTCTTGGTTGAGTCCTGGTATGTCGAAGCAAACGCGCAGCCCACCATCCTCGCCTGGATGGGAGCTACGACGGGTAAGCGGCGGCTGCCACTCATGACTCTTGACTCCTGCAGCTCCTGAATGATCTCGCTGACAAACTCCCGAGGGTTTGGCCCTCCTTGCCTTGCTTCTTCCTGAGGGAAACGTGTGTTGAAGCACGCCTCCAAGTGGTGCCCGAGCGCCTCCCTCGTGATCCTAGCAAAGTCGATGGCCCTCTAGGAGAGAGCCCCCGAGCCTTGCTCAATGAGGGTGCCGGGCGTGCCTTCCTATGCGACAGAAGGAGGCGCCCCCTGAACAGGCGCGGACCCTGAGGGGACTGCCTCCCGAGGGGTCGGACTGGGTGATGTCTTCTTCTTCTCAGGGGCAGCCTCGGGAAGCCTCAGGCTGATCCCTGTC
Source organism: Triticum dicoccoides (assembly GCF_002162155.2). Lineage (NCBI taxonomy): Eukaryota > Viridiplantae > Streptophyta > Magnoliopsida > Poales > Poaceae > Triticum > Triticum dicoccoides. Next base: position 417,081,811 of record NC_041387.1, read on the forward strand.
TCGCTTGGTGTCCGGCTCTGCTGCAAGCATGGCAGCCCCCTTGCGCTTCACGTCCTTGGCCTTGGGCTTCTTCTCTTCTGGGTCAATAGCTTGCAGCTCAAGGAGGGAAAGGCGCCCTTCCTCAGCCCTAGCGCACTTGGTCGCCAGATTGAACAGCTCCAGGGAGGTGCACAGGTCCTCATGGATCACAAGCTCCTCCTTCATATTGACGTCACGTACACCGTCGGAGAAGGCTGAGATGTGGCCTCCTCAGACACCTTAGGGATATTAAGGCGAGCGCTGTTGAAGCGCTGGATGAACTTCTGCAGGGTCTCTCCCGGCTGCTGCTTGATGCGGTGCAAGTCGCTCATGGCCGGGGGCCGGTCGCGGGTGCCTTGGAAGTTGGCGATGAATCGGGTGCGCATCTCATCCCAGGAGGATATCATGCCAGGAGCCAGGTTCAGGAGCCAGGTGCGGGCGCCGTCCTTGAGCACCATGGGGAACAAGTTTACCATGACCTTCTCGTCCCCGTTGGTGGCTTCGTTGCCCAGCTCATAGAGCTGGAGGAACTCCGCAGGGTCGGCCGTGCCATCATAGCACGGGGGCAGATCTGGCTTGAACTTACCCGACCAGGCCATGCTGCGCAGCTCGGCGGTGAAGGCACGGCAGCCTACAGTGGTCGTGGGAGGCCTTGGGTGACGGGGAGCTTTATCTTGGAAGTCCATGTGCGCTGCCGCCAGGTGCAACGCGGGATCTTGATGTGCTGGAGCAGGAGCGCGTTCGTGCCGGGCCGGTGCGGGGAGCAGACGGGCGGCTTCTTGGGGGCGAGGGATCTCTTGGCAGCTCTTCTCTTGCTATGCTGGCGCCGGACGAAGTGGGTTTCGCCCAGGGGTCACGCGCCTTGGGGCCAACGCGCCTTCTTGAGGGGGAGGCGGCTGAGGTGCCCCCGGAGCTTTGTCACCCGTGCAGGGCGGGGCACGGTGCAGCGAGAGGGATGGCGCAGGGGAGCCCCCAGCGGCGCTGATGAGCTCGGTGATGCGGGCGAGCCACTCGTCGTAGAGGTCGTCGACGGGACGGTAGTGCTGGAGCTCTCGCGCCAGGAGCAGCACGGCGTGCGCGTCCGCAGGGGCGCGACGGGCATGGGACGAGGAGCCGGCTGGAGTCAGCGACGGGGTGGCGGTGCGGCCTTCTTGCTGCACCGAAGGATGCAGGGACGACGCCTGCTGCTCGTTCCCCGCTGGGCCAATGGCGGCGTTGACGGCAGGCGACGGGGAACGGCGGGGGCGCCCGCCGACGGGGCCCGTCTGGGCGACATGAGTGGCGAGAGCGGCCCGGCGCTCGGCGCGGGCTCGATGAGCGTCCGACATGGATGTGAGGGGCGGGGAAACACGAGGCGACAGAAGGCGGATTCCGGCGCACCCCTACCTGGCGCGCCAAATGTCGGATTTCGGGTTCCGGCACACCCTCAAGGTTCGAACTCTAGGGTGCGCACGGAGATCACACCTACTGCCTACCCGTGTCTCGTCGCCTCGCGAGAATCTAAACTACCCGAAGATCAACACAAGGGACACGAGATTTATACTGGTTCGGGCCACCGTTGTGGTGTAATACCCTACTCCAGTGTGTGTTGTGGTAGATTGCCTCTGGGGCTGATGATGAATAGTACAAAGGAAGAACAGCCTCGCAAGGGTCTGTTCTTCGCTGGAGCGATGAATTGCTAGGGGAAGTTCAGTCACCTCCCTCTCTCTATATCCAGATGCCGATCCTCTACCCTGTGGGTGGCTAGTTCTATTTATAGGTGGAAGCCCTGGGCCTCTTCCCAAATATTGAGCGGGAAGGGCGCCAACAATTGGCCATTTTGAAGGGGAACATCTAGTACACTTATCCTGACTAAAGTTGGTCCTCGCCTGCCAGAGACCCTGACAATGACACCGGCTTGGGCTCCACGATGACCTCCGTTTTGCCTCCCTGCTGGTCTTGGTCTTGTTGCACCGAAATGGTTGCCTTTGCTTGATACTCTTGCCTGCGCTTGCCCCCTTTGCACCAAAGAGGAAACATGGACTCTACGCAGGACGGCGCCCGCCTAGCGCCCGCCTGGCCTTGGTCATCATGGCTTGCGTCATGGGCACCTCGCGAGGTACCCCGCCTTGATCTCTCCGCCTCCTCGCGAGCCAGCCTGACGAGGCCGTGCCCGAAGAAGCCTCCTGTCGTCCGCCCCGCGAGGCTTGGCCCCTCGCGAGGGTCTTGGGCATGTGTTGATGAGGATGGGCCGTGCTGGGCCACTCCTTGAGCCACGCCGCAGGCCGCAGGCAGGCAAGTCTGGGTACCCCCGTTCCCAGAACGCCGACACATATAGATTTATTAAAAAGTCAAACATCACAAAGTTTGACCATGTACGTGGAGAAAAACAATTACATCTAGAACGGCAAACATATACCATTAGATTGTCCATGAGATCTAGTTTTGTTATATGTATCTTTGGTATTGTAGATATAAATAACATTTGCACAAACCTGATCAAAGTTTCCAAAGTTTGACTTCTAAAAAATTTACATGCACTGCATTATCGAGCGGATGGAATATCTCTTTCCCCCTCTCAGCTATCTGACGCACCACTCAGCTTTATCGGGGCTCCTCAATCTCTCTCAAACTTTATTGGTCAGTTTGGTTAGTGACCTGACCCTCATACCTTGATGGCCAGTACTGCCTAGTGTGGACGTGAGATGTAAAATATTTCTGCCTGGCCAAGCTTGTGTGGTGTTGCACCGTTTGGTTCATGCCTAGGCCAGGCAAAGCATCAACGTCCCATCAATCAATCCATGCAGCAATTATTCAATGCTAATATCCATCCAGGTTGCTGTTAGCCTCGTGGCCGCATGACCAGGCATGGCCAGGCGTTCGAAATCGGTCGCCTGGGCCAAGCTACTTGCAGTGTCTGGAGTCCAGCGAGGCTAATTAAAGTGCAAGGGAATCCAGGCCAGGCGGGCTTTCTTTTTCACAGGGTAGCAACCAAACAAGTGTGCATGAAATCCAGCCACACCCCCAGGCCAGGCAAAAGATGCTCAGGACGCAAGCCAAACTGACCTTATATCTCCCTGGTTCACACATCCACATGTCTCGCTCATGCTATACATATAGACCCATCCAACACTCTCCGCCCTTGTTCTCTCTCCATGTGACACACACCCCCCTAAGTACCATAATCCCTCACTCCATCATAGGCGCAAGCACCCCCCTCCTAAGTATGATTATCTCTTACTAGCCAACAGGAACACACGTATTATCTCCTTCCATCCATACATCTATCTCAATATCTCTCGGGGCATCTTCTATTACGCACACACCTTGTCACTCGATCTCCCACCCATGTAGTCCCATCACGATCTCCAGGGGATCTCTCTATGACAAACATACACTCTCTCCTCCCCATGTCTGCATTTTCTCCGTACGTCTCTCTCGACCTCTCTCCCTTGTTTGTCAGACCCATCTTGGCCACGTGCTAGGGTCTTCCTCTCTCGGTTCCAAACAACCACACACTATCTCCTCACCTTCCTCCGTTTTCAAAGATGCATGTGTGATATGTTTGCATAAGACACGCATGCTTTTTCTCTACTTTTATCGTGTGTTGTCCACGTCTCTTTCACACATGCACACACACTTTTTCACTCACTCTTTCTATTTCTCTCTCTCTCTCTCTCTCTAGTTAGGGACTCTGTCACGTCCATAAGCATATGGATGTTTTGAAAAGTCAAACCTCAGAAAAGTTTGACTAGGTATATGTGGAGAAAAACATTTACATCTGGAACGATCATTAGATTCATCACAACATGTACTTACTTCATACTATCATTTATCTTTGGCATTGTAGATATAAGTAATTTCTTTATAAACTTGGTGAAAGTTTCAAAAGTTTGACTTTAAGAAAAATGTTGGAACTACATTGTCGAACGGAGGGAGTAGCTCTTTCTCTCTCTCTCTCTGCTATCTCTCACGGGCCTCCCCTCTCACTTGAACTCTCTATACCAACGGATTATACGCTCACTGTGTCAGCGTGTATCTCCATATATTGTTTAGTTGACCGGTCAACCAATCCACATGCTGCCTTGTCAGCTCGTGTTCTGTATCTTCGTGTGCTGGCCCATGTGGCAGTGGGTGAAAATAAGTAAACTAGAGGCCCATCTGACATGCGGTGAAGTAAACAAAGTTGAAACCACTCGAGGTAGCACCCTGCACGCTAGTAAATTGAGGGCGCATTGAGGACACACTTCTTGCGCGTGAAGGACGCACTCATGCACAATTCACCACTTCGCTGTGGCATGCACAGAAGGACGCACTCGCGCACACCCAGCACACAACACACACCAGCACACGTGTACACCGGCGTCGCCGCCAGTTGAGATGGACGGCGAGGCAGCCAACAAGAAGAGGCGGATCGAGCCAAAACCGCATTCAGCAAGCCTGGACTTCATCAGCAGCCTCCCCGACGACATGCTGCTCATCATCATCAGCCTCCTCCCCACCAAATCTGTCATGCGGACCACCCTGCTCTCCCGGCGGTGGCGCCCCCTCTGGCGTCGCGTCCCCCTCAACCTCACCATCGACAGCTGCCTCTACGACGGGGATTGCAAACGCATGGCCGCAGTCTCCAAGATCCTTTCATCGCACCCTAGGCCAGCCAGACGCCTTGACATCTGCATGTTCAGTACCAACTCCAAGTTCCAACCCAAGTTCAACGAGTGGTTCTTATCCCCCGCCCTAGATCAGCTCGAGGAGCTCAGGTTTGAAGTTGGACGATGTCGCTCTCTGCCGCCGTCCGCGCTCCACCTCACGCTAATGCTGTGTCGCGCCAGCTTTAGCTCCTGCTATCTTCCCTAGATTAATGCCGCGCCCGCCATTCTTCTCCCTCAACTCAAGCAGCTCGACCTCTTCGACGTTGTCATCTCGAAGAAGGCTATGGAGCACCTGCTCTGCAGCTGTACTGCACTCGAGTACCTTCGGCTTGAGCAGATCCACGGGTTCATTAGCCTCCACATCGCCTAGACGAATCTTTGATGGATTTATGTGTCTTGCTGGCCCCACAACAAGACATCAATTGGGAAGAGATCACTCCAGTGGTTCCACGTTATGGTCATTGAGAATGCACCTTTCCTTGAGAGATTGCTTGTATCGGATCTAGAAGGTCCAACAAAAATCAGGGTCATTGACGCGTCGAAATTGACAGCGTTGGTGTACACGTCTGCCAAATTCTTCGAACTCTTTATTGGATCCGTAATCGTTCAGGTACAACACTCATCTTCTTCTCTGTCTTCTTGAAATTCACATTTTTTAATTTCTTCTTGATATATTTACGACCATCTTCCAGAAAATGATTCCCACAAGCTTGACCCAGTCCATGCGCATAGTGAAGATCTTGGGACTAAAATCTATCGGCCCCAATCTGGATCAAGTTGTTGGATTCCTTACATGTTTTCCATGCACGGAGAAGCTACTCATCGAGGTGAAACTTCGTTCCTACTAGTAAACGGTAATCACAATGCAGCTCAATTTTTTTCGTAATTTTCCCAAATTATGATGACAAGTGTAGTGTTCAAAACTGCATCTACGCACTGCACCGAAAGAAATGTTTTTAGTATTTTTTTCTCACATGATCACCTGCATCGTTTTTATGTTGTACTACTATAGTAGCCTAGGCTAGTCATAGTGGAAAGTAACTTAGACTACTCTAGTAACTCTATGGTTACCCTAAGAGCAAGTACTACCTCCGTCCTGGTTTACTCTTCCAATTTTGTAGTATCAAAATTTGACCATAGATTTAACTGACAAAATGTCAATGGATGTCACTAAGAACTATATCGTTGGATTTGTATTTGAACATAATTTCAAATGGTGTAATTTTTAGTGACATGCATTAGCATTTTCTTAGGTAAATCTATGGTCAAAATTTTATACTAAATACGAGGTAGTATTCCCTCCGTCCCAAAATTCTTGTCTTACAATTGTTTAGATATGGATGTATCTAACACTAAAATGTAACTAGATACATCCGTATTTAGACAAATTTAAGACAAGAATTTTGGGACAGAGGGAGTACAAAAGTGGGCTATGTAGGCCAAAACACGTGCGAAATTCACTTGTGATGCATTTGGCATCAATGCCCCTCCATTGCTCACCTGGTGCCCCAATCTGGATCACCTACTTTGCTCTGGCGCCAAATTAACTAACACAATGAAAAAAACACTGTGTGGGAGAGAGAGAGGACTGAGGCAATAAAAAACACTTGTTTGGGAGAGTGAGAGGCTGGTCTAGTTGGTTTGATTGATTTTTTAAACATGTGTGTTTGTGTGCACAGCGGTGCCAGCTCTCTCACATCGCGAGAGCGGTGCCAAAATCTTTTGATTTGACATCGATGCGTATTATGTGGCATACTTTTGCGAAATATAACATCGGCCACATAGTGGAAGGCAACAAATGCCCAAGCTCTTCACGTGCTCCTAGTTAAATGAGAGGAAACAGAAAGAGAGAGAGAGAGAGAGAGAGAGAGAGAGAGAGAGAGAATATCACTAGCCAGCCAACCCTATCGTATGAGCGAATGATATTGGTACCTCTTGATGACATGGCAATCTTATACAGCCAGCTGCTCTAATATGTTCTCTTCTTTTGCAGATAAAAAAGACCCGAAAGTGAAAAATGTGCTGCACTATAACAATCTCATCGAATGCCTTGATCTCCATCTTACAGAAATTGATTTGACCGACTACCGAGGCAGCACATCGGAGATTAAATTGGCCAGGTTCTTTGTTCTGGAGGCAAGTGTGCTCAAGGTAATGAGGTTTGGCGTTCTCTGGTGCAACAATGAATGGCGTGCTGATCACCACAAGCATCTAAGCCTAAATGACAAAGTCTCCACGGAAGCTGAATTTGTTTTTGAAACATCAAGTGGCCAGAGACTCGAAAACTTATTTGCCCATTAGTGAATTGTCAGGGCGGTGGATTTTATTTTGTACGATAATGCTGCATCCACATAGAGTAACGAAAGTTCTTACGTAAACTTCCTAGTAATTCCCTCTTCGTAGGTGCAGCATTACTCCTAACATTTGTAATATCAGTTTGAAACTTGTAATATTGCCGTGTCCTATTCCCGCGTTTTCAAAATCCTGCGAATCAAACAGGTCCTGAGTTGGTGATGATGTTGTGCCTCCCATCTTTCACCAATAGCCGTCGGATCTACATCTGACGCATACAAACCAAACTTTCCATTTTTGCAAAAATATGCCCGCACTTGTTCCCTATTTACAAAGAACTCCTTGTCTCTCACAATCAGCCTTATCTCCTCCCCACCACATCTAGAAGGCCGTGGAAAATCTAGCGCGATGGTCGCTACCGGCGCCGTCCACCCCCAATCATGGTGTTCCGTGCAATGCACGGGCATCTACGCACGGGAAATTATGTCAAACGGGGCTAGTTATAAGCAGGCTAGCTCTACAGCCATGATGATAGTGACTGCAGACGGTGTCACTTCACTGTGAGGAGCAGCACGTAATAATTTGACCAACGGGTAGTACAGTGCTAGTGCTCCTACTACATTGGTAGTACTACTACTAGTACTAGTAGCACCACCATCTGGATTTAGGAGTACTACCACGTCCATCTGAATTTTAGTATTTGACTAGCAAAATCTAGTAATGCATGTCACAAAAAATGTACTACTCCCTCTGTAAATAAATACACGGTGTATTGCTTTATTCCTATCGGCGAGAGAACTTAATGTCCTTTTGCTAACTAATTGGATTACATGCAATGAACTAAACACTGCATGTCATGTTTGGTAGTCTCAAGTCATTGAAAGCATGCACGGCCCACATCTCTCATTGGTTGATATGTCACGAAGTAAGAAACGAGGAGGGAGTTAACGTACCGTGCCTAAGTGTTTTGGGATTATTTGGTTTTCGTAAGATGACTTACACAACATTTTTGTTTACATGCATTAACATTTTATTAGTTAAATCAAAGGTCAAAACTTGGCACAAAATGCAAAGGGGACCAATAAACCAGTAAACATCTAACTTCTCTCGTTTGGCCCCAACTAAAGGTCCGGTGAGATGACTATACTGCACCGGCACGGAGGAGGACGCAGCTTCATTGACTTATTGCAACCGCCTTTGGGTGAATGACACGGGGGGCCCAATGGGTGGCTGGCCCACCTATCATACAGCCAAAGGCAGGTGCAGTAGAGGGCCGAGGAGTAGTACGAAATCCTACGCACCTACGCACGCTAACCAAGGGCAAGAGTGATCACTCGAATCGCAAGATCAGTTGACTAGAAGCTAAGCTAGACCCATGGAGGCGAGATGAGCGCGAGCATTAGCCGGCTGTGCCAGATGGTCCATGACGCCGGCCTGCGGCCCACACCGAGGAACGTCTCCAGGTATTGCCTGAGGCCGCCAGGGCAAGGGGCCTCTTGGACGACAGCTTCATCTCCTTGTTCGACGAGGTCCTCGTCGGTTCCCTCGACAAGTTCACTGTCATCAAGAAGCTCGTAGACGACTTTGACGTACGCCTCCAGCCGACGCGCCCAGGCTCTATGATGCCCCCCACCCTCAACGGCCACTATGGTGACAACCTCTTCGACGCACTGGTGGCCCTGCGACTGCTCGCCATCGCACCGGAGAATGTCCACCTCAAGGTCACGCTCACCGTGCAGCGCCTGGCGCAGCAAGACACCATCGACATAATCACCCACGTCTACGCGCAAATCGTCCACAAGGACTACTACATGCAAGAGGAGGACGATAGGACGTTGGCCTTCTTGGACCACAGGGCAACCTTAGACGACATTGTTCAGAAGCACGTTGAGCTCGCCGCCAACGCCACTGCTCCTCACACATCGGTTGGTGACCCGGTGCGCTAGGGCGTGAGGATGTCGTTGATGGATCCCTATGTATTTTTATCTTTCCGTCAAATCCATGTAGTAGTATATGGTACTACTAGTAATTATCTTACCTTTTGCATCAACTTCATGATTTTCGTACGTACTCCATGCATGAACGGCACCAGAACCAAACTTCTCATTACTCTAGGCAAAATCGTTATTTTCTATCTATCGGTCGTGCCATGGAGCAGAACCAATTTTTACAAGTTATGAGTTCAAAAGTAAAAGCCTGCCGTGTTCGCGTCGCACCCCCACACGGGTGGTCCAGCACGCCACTCAAGGGGGAATGCGTGTGGTGTTGCATTTTCACTTACAAGTGGGACCGCAGTTGAACAAACCGACTAGGCAAACCCCCACCCCGCCCGCCGCGCGATGGCTGAGAAAACAGGAGGGAGAAGAGATGGATGTAGCATGGACTCCAAGAAAATTGGTGTCGGATGGGACTAGTGTGGGTGGCATGTGCCGTACTGTTAAATGTGAATGCTAGTTATGGCCCATGCCACCCTACTATATCAAGCCTATATCAAGGTGCTAGTTATGTAGAACAAATTTCCTGGAGTCCGTGCTCATCCCTCCTCTATCTCTCTTCTCAGCCAGCCAGCGGACACGCGGAGCCCATCATCTGTTTGCTCACATGCGGTCCCACATGTCAGTGAAAAAACAAGAGGACCCACTGAACCTGCACATCTTTCACCTCGACATGCTGGTGATGAAAAACAAATCCAATAAAGATCTTCGGTGGCCGCTTCTGGAGTTACTCAAGAGTAGTAAGATTCTATTTACAGTTTAACCCCAGATGCACATCACGTGGCTTCAACTACCACTCTATTTTCTTGCATGACACGACCTGGATGCTGGATGTCCCACGTGTCGGCAAAAGGAGGAAGAACCCAATCAAATCTTTGGTTGTGCTCTCGGATTAGACTAGTTGTGGTAACTTAAAAAATTTATTGTGTAGAATGGATGCAAGTTTTGCTATTGGGAAGAAGAGTACATCGATATATTGGTAGGGCGCAATTTAGTGGTAGATGTTCTAGCACTTTTAGCTAGCATAGAGGCTGGAGATGAGACTAGTGCACTTGTTGATACTCCTACTAGAATAGAGGCTAGACATGAGACTAGATGCGAGGAAGCAATGTCTACTTCTTTACACTCGAAGAAGAAAGAAGCACGCAAGATCGAGCCTCCGCAGATCAACAATGAATGCATCGAGAAGGCACTAATCCAACTTACAGGAGCAGTTATGGAAGTTGGATACTCCCTCCTTCCCATTTTATAAGGCTTATCTCAAATTTTCTATTTTTTCAATTTAGAGGGCTCATCTCTAACTTACTTTTAGTTTCCAATGCACATTAAATCTTTGCATGCAAGAATTAAAAAGGAACACGCCAATGCATGTAATGTACCTACTCATCTAGTCGCCAAGCATCCATGCATTATAATTAATCCAAATTAGTGCATGACTTTAGTTGAGTTAGTTTTGTAAAGTACGAGATATATTCCTCCACTCACAAAATGCCTTGGTTGATGAGATTTCAGATTTGAGACCTATAAACCGGAAGGGAGGGAGTATCTTCTAAAATGTATTCTTGTGGTTCTTGTTTTCTTTGGTCTTGCTTTTCTAGTCAAAATTATCATTGGAGTTCGTGCAAAACGGAGGTCCGTTTGGGGTCGTGCGTTGGAGTTGGCCTTACAAGTGGGACCGCAGTTGCGGAAACCGACACCCCCACCTCGCCCGCCGCGTAATGGCTGAAGTTAGAGAAATGACGAGGTTGAAGAGATTGCTCTAGCACAGACTCCAAGAAATATGGTGTTAGATGGATGTCGTGGTGGTGGCGTGTGCTGTACTCTTGGACGTGAATGCTTGTTCTGGCCCATGCCACCCTACTACTCCTACTACTTATATAGTACTCCTGCTAGTAGTATCAAGGATTCGAGGTGCTGGTTACGTACAGCGAACACATTAACATATGGCTACAGTAAAAACACCCGCCCGACGCGCGAAGCATGTGAAGCTAGTAAAAATAGTGTACTACTATTGTTGATTGGCCTCATCCGATAACCTATTGCAATGCACGTACAATTATGTATTCGGAAAATCTTTTTTGCCTCGTCGCACCACTCACTCAGAGAAGTGACTCGAAAGCCATTCATAAATTTAGTAAGTTTATCACAGGCGTATCATTTTATTACATACAACAGGTCATCAACCCACATCGACAACGAGGATACATTATAAATACTAAAGTTTTCATCACACAACATATAACAAGCAATGAAATGAACTTCAACTCAACCAATCCTCGGCGTTGGAAACGCTTGCTTTGAACCACAAGTGATTCTCTGGGACGGGCCATCCATTCTGAATCTCGAGATCAACGCATGACTGATCATCTAGGATGAAGCGGCCTACTATATCAGTACCAGGGTAGGGAACCACCCAAATGTCCAAGGTATAAATAGAATTGCTTCTCATAAATGGTACGAGTAACGTTGTGTCAACAGCAGTTGGATCGCCTTTCACCATCATCGGATAGTTTTTTCCAAGGAAGAGCGAGTTTTCTCCAAGACTATCAATTCTGTACCAGGGAGAAGGTGTTGGCGCTAGCACACTAGTATCCATCCCGAATACAATGCAACGGGTGTTGGAATAGGTCCGGAGAGTGCGACCATGGGAGGCTACACCTTCTTCCTTAGTAGTAACATCATCAGTGGGCTGTATACACACAAGAAGAGGTGATCCATCGGAATTAGTTGCCAGGCACCACTGAGTATATGGGCGCTGCTCGTCCTCATGGTCGTGATCATCACCATCGTCATCTCCCCCTTGGTTATAAAAATTTTCAAGTATAGGTGGTGAAATGTTCACAGGACCTTGGAAACACAAGAAGAAGGTTAATTAGTAAAGGGAAACTTGCTAACCCGCATGCATGTGGATGAAACAATTATAATTATGGTGGAAGACAAACGTACCGAAACTACGAGGATCCCATGCAAAAATAGTGCCATGAGTGGTGGAAGCAAACACAAGGCCCTTGTATTGAATTGCATCACAGTACTCATCCGTGTACAGAAACTGATTTTTGAGCAATATCCATCCAGTCGGACCACGAAGAATGGCAACAAGCTTGTCAAAGATAGCAACAACTTCATAGTTCTTGTAATTCCAGGAGCGGTTGGGAACTCGACAAATTGCTGTAGAAGAACCCGGTGACGAGTGTACACATTCCATGATTGTATTTGAACGTGCGTACAATACCGATGTGCTCAACCTCTGGGCAGTCTGCTGAGATTTTTGGAAGCGGAACCCGGTGACGAGTGTACATATTCACAAGTTCCCACTCGCAGCTGGACCCAATATAAACAACCCAATCTCCATTTGCGCCTGCCCAAGCCTTACCCTCAAGTGATGGCATATTAACATCATACGTATCATTATCAAGCGGCATCAACTTGCACAAGGCGAGGCCTCCGTTGTCCCCGCGCCAGTCATCAGGGTCACGGCGAATAAGATAGGGGAGATCAAACCACTCCTTGACTCTTGGGTTCCTTGTAATGATGTCATTAGTTGAGTCGAGAATGGTCTTGAACAAACCTGCCATGCTAGCCGAGGTGATAACGTCGCACCGATCAATGAGTTCCTCCACCACGTCATCTTTCAGATCGGGGCAAGAATAATGGGCTCGTTTCCGGCCTGTTCCCTCCGTGGAGAAGACGATCGAACAATGGCAGAAGGAAGGGTGAAGGCAAATGGAGGAGGGAGAGGAAGAGCGTGCGACAGCAGTTCCAAATTGAGAGGGAAAGGCGAAGAGTCGGTGGACGGTTGCCAGTTTGCCACGGTACACGAAGAGGTGCCCCAGCCGACACGTCCGTTCGGAAATACTAGTAGAAAAGGACTCGCCATCGTCTCACTGATATGTTGGAACGGGACCACATGTCAACGAAACATGGTGTGTAATTTCTCGTGCAAAATGCGATCTAGCCACGTCGCATTAGTTATCGACCTTTATTTTTCTAATGGCGTGTCGTTCAGTTTGGAAGCACGACTAACTGGTACTGTACGCAGAGAAAATATAAACTACTCTACCACTACTCTAGCTCGAGTACTAGTAGTATAAAAAAGATATATAGCTGGAGCTTCAGCGCTTTCTTGGCAAGGGCTGCCCACTTGCTTCTCACACTATCACCCTCTCTCCAGATCTAAAAAATACAGCCTCTCTCTCCCTCCTCACCGGTGGTCACAGATCCGCCGGGGAAGAAAAGGACGTGCAGCATTGACGCACTCGTCATCGGGGAGCGAGGTCACGCACTAACGACAAGGCCGTCCTCTCAGGCCTAGCGCCCGCGCGGGATGGCTGCCGTCCCCAACCTCACTGCCATAGTGTGTGCGGAGGACGACGACCACGAGCGAAGCCACTTCCCCCGACCCTCACGTATGCAACCTCTTTTCGAACCATACCCTTGTTCTATTGCCCCATCTGCCACGTCGTTGCATGTGGATCTTTCTCCACTCCACCATCTTCCCAATTTGCTATCCTCTGCTCTGCTGGCCACGCAAACGAAAACCATAATTTGCACTATTAAAGGAAACCCTACTTCATGCAAACTAATCCATGTTTGGGTTGAATAAGGAAAGGAAGGGAGACCATACTGTCCAAGAGAGTAGGCATCGAACCCGCATCTAGGTTGAAAAGAGGAAAATCATTAGCTAAGGAACGAGTCTCGTGTCTCTTGGTTGAAGAAGGGTAGAAAGGCATGACAACGCAATAGAGAATGACCAGGTCGATCGGTTTGTTGTCCTCACATAGGAAAAAGGTGGCTAAAGAGAACAAAAATGGGACGTAATCCACATATGCTGCCTGGATATTTGTTGCTCTGGGCAACCATACCTCCCTCACCACTCTGCGTCCGTGGACGTACATCGTACTAGTGCGCCCACTGTTCGAGTGAGCCTCCCATGCTCTTATTGCCACTTTTTGCTATTAGTATAACGCCAGCAGTCAAGTCAAGCAATGCTACCGCTAAAGTGATGCCACATTTAACTAATGCCGCTCTCAGTCTAATGCCACCGATAAATTTAACCAATGCCATTTAATGTCACTGGATTATTTCAGGGTTAGCTGTTGATTGTGGATGTATTATAGATTTTTTAGCTAAGGCATTCTAATGTTGTTGCACAGCCAGTATACCAATGATGAAACTTGTTACTACCTTCAGATTTTTGCACTGTTAATGCTTATAGATTACATACCTCACTTTCATGAGATAAGTTAATTTTTTTGTACAGTGTCACCAAAATGCCAAGGCGCTGATGTCATTTTATTTTGGTTAAACTGCACAAAAAGTTATGAAGACAAGAGGAAAGGTCAAGAGTGGGCACCTCCTCCTCCGGCTGTTCTCTTGATTCGTTCGATCAAGTTTTTATGTTTGATCGATTATCAAGATTTGGATAGCAATTTTTTAGGTCCCCACGAGTTCGAAATGATATTTACCTTGGAGGTACATGGTTTGCAATTTTTTTATATTGTCATTAGTTAATAATGCTAGTTACCTTCAGACTTTTGTATTTGGTTTAATGCTCATGCACAGCTAGTATACCAATGCTGAAACTTGTTACCTTTACATTTTGTATTGTTAATTCTTATAGAAATCTTCCAGTGCTAGAGTTTATTGAAATATGTTCAGTAAAACCATTGTACTGTACCCTGTAATAAACTAACTACTCTACTATTGCACTAGCCACTGGATTAGTGTATATTTGTAGTATTCCAATGGTGTTACATTAGCGTATGGACATAAATAAAGTGTGGCAAGCTTTCCCAGATATGTGCTCAAGGAAACTACTACCTGTTTTTCTAAATACTAGACGTTTGGGTACTTTAAATTGAACCACGAAAATGTCTTATATTAAGGAACAGAGGGTGTAGAGTTCACTCAAATTATCCCGGTAAAGCTAGTCACACCTTTGTTAAAATTAATGTTCATTATGTTATCAGAGGAGGTATGTATGTTTGTCTCTAATGCCTGTCGACTACATACCAGACATCACGATGTAATGTTAAGTCATTTCCTTTTGTACAGTGTCACTGAATTGTCAAGGTGGTGATGGCATTTTATTTTAGTTGAACTGCACAAAATATGCTTAAAAGAAGAGGAAAGGTCAGGAGTCGATCATTCTTTCAAAAAGAACTATATATGCCTTTCTGACATCAGCCGTTGTTGCCTTATTTATTCCTTCAAACACGTGGTTAGAAACTGTCTTGCTACCTTTTCCATTAAGAAATTGGAATGCTTATATTTGTGAGTCTATGCTTCAACTAGTGTCGTTTTTATAGTAATCACACTTTCAATATCTATGCAAACAGGGATGCTCGATTTTAGTGGAACTGCACAAAAAGTCCAACTGGCTCAACATTAGGAGTGTGTTTTCTTCCAAACCTTTATATCTAATTGGTGGCACTATGAGTTGTTCTTTACAAAGGTACATGGTTTTCTACTATCTTGCTACTCTTTTTGTACTGCCATTAGATAGTAATACCAGTGGTTTGCATGTGAATTTATTGTCAGGGTGGACGTACATTGGAGGTGCAGGACATGATTCAATGATTGGATGCTCAATTTTGGTTGTATCAATTTCAACTCTTCCATCACGGTGAACATGGATATCCTTGGTCTGATGAAGAATAGGCGCTATATTTCTGCTCTGAACCAGCAAATCAATTCAATATGAAATTTCCCAGGGCAAAACATAACTGTATCAGATTGTCCAGTGCACAACATGACAGATGCTAAGCGGAAGAGACATGCTTAAACCGAAAATACAAGGTGTGGTATATGTTTACTAGCTTCTTGATATTTGTGCAGACAGAGATGTCTGCCCGTTGCTATTTGGCAAACAAACAAAGTGACCGCAATTTTGGTTGAACTGCACAAGAGAATAGTATAGTCACCGCATGCAATGCCATTTGAAAATAGACACAGAAAGATTGGATAGTCACTTCATGGACTGCAGAAAAGTAGTACTGTACTATTTATTGGCCAACACTAGGTGCTTCATTGCTTTGGTCTGATTATACAATGGGTATCATTTTGCCTAAGTTAAAGTTTGTATTCCGAAAATAGTCTCGCGGTGTGATCGAGAGAAGACCAAATCATATTGTAGTGGATGTTCCTCCATCATGTGTGGTTCATTCTCATGGTTCCAGCTGTTGGTGAAACCACTTACGTTTGCAAGAGGAATTGTAGACTTCACAAACAAATTTGTCTTTCAGTCTGTACTGAATGTTGGCCAAGAGAAGCTTCCATGTTAGTAGGAAGAACAAATGTTTTTTCTAGATCTTTGATTTTGAGCTACATATTTGTATATGATCTGTGAATCATTGAGATGCATTAACATGTTGATCTTATGTATGGGAATCGTACTAGTTGGTTTTAGTTGCGACGAAAGATCCGAAGTGGCCGATCTTTGCTTTTGGAGCTACATATTTGTATATGATCTGTGATTCATTGAGATGCACTAACAGTTACTTATTTCTGTCCGCTTAGTGTTTACAAGTTACTGATCGATCACTAGCTAGCCTACTAATGCGCTCGTGGCAGTTTTATTTGCGACGCAAGATCCAAAGTGGCAGTTTTTTGAATAAAAATGCCTACCTCTGAACAAACTGACAAGCTACACTATCCTACCTACTCGATCCTACACGGATAAATAGCGGAATCACGCACGTACTACCTCCTTTCCGGTTTTCAGGGCTCAATTCAAGAAACAACCTACTCGATCCTACACGAATAAATAGCGGATCACGCACATACTAGTACCTCCTTTCTGGTTTGCAGGGCTTAATTCAAACCTCTCACCAACCAAGGTACTCCCACCGTCCGGGTTTATTAGTCCCGTGAGTAAAGCAGCAAGACCAAGGCACGGCAATAATTAACATCATGCAGAAGTTTAAGCCTAATAAATTCCACCGATTTAAGTGGCTGCATGTGTGCCCTCGGCTGCGACTCGTTGCATGCTGCTCCGCGTACTGGTTGCAAGCGATTCTGAGTGCATGCATGCAGCCGGCCGTAATTAAGGCAGCTAACTAATGTGAAAAAAGAATTGTTGCGGGCTTTTTAAATCCGTGGAATCATTATTGACAAGGAGGGAGATGATTCGAGTGCACTCGTTTGACCGTCATGCCGGCGTGCGACCCAGACGGGACGGGACGGCACAGTCATAATTTCAGTTTCTCTAGTTTTCCACGGGAAGCTGGCGCGCTAAGCCATGCCTGCTTATGCATTGAATTCCGATGACCATCGCGCTACCTTCCGCCTATAAGTACTGTTTCCCAGCCTTCTCCGGTGGCACCGTGACCCAAGTCGCCATATCCTCATAAGCCCCCACCGGCCCGACGTTGCTCGCCACGTCCGCCATGCCCCCGCCCGTCCGCGGTAGGCGAGACCGGAGGCAGTCACCGCCGAACTAGTGTTCGGTTTTTCACCGGAAGGCAGACGGAGGGAGGAGGCATTCTATCTGTCTTTAGATGGCAATGCAGAGATCGAGGAGTTGTTGGAGCGCGACCACCAGGCGGAGGAGCAGGAGTTGTTGACGCGCGACCGCCTGGCGGAGGAGCAGCGTATCACCGATTTGCACCATCAGCGGGACATGGAGCAGCAGCGCATCGATGCTCTGAGTCGCGAGCAGAGCGCCCGCAACTGGTCCGACTACGTGGAGGCCGGTGACCGGCAAATAGCCCTGGAGGCTGTCGGGCATGCACGCGTTCGCGACGCCGATTTTTGCTACCAGCTCGTCAAGTGGGTTTCCCGCTTGGAAGCCGAAGCTTCGGTGGACCACGCCGGCATCGAAAGGGACAACGCGCATGAGCAAGGTGTCCTATCGCACCTCTGGCAAGTTCGAGGCGAGGCGCAGGACGCCGGTGCCGGTTTTTAGTGTGTACCGCAGATGGCGACCGGCATCGTCTAGTTAGCTAAGAGTAAGTTAGTACGTGTACGCTACTAGAGTATTAGTGGGAGTAGATAGTTAACTTGGCTATGATGGTTGTCAACGTGGAAGTTCAGTACTCTATATGTGGATCAGACCTGTTACTTTGCTCTGAAGGTTGAACTTTCCGTTTAAATGTATGGAATGGGCTGTTATTTTTTAAAATGGGTTGTATTTGTCCTCCACGGGTTTAGAGGCTGACTTGTGGGCCTACCAAGTTGACACGTACACAATCAGGAGATGATTGTACGTGGAGAGGATGACAGTAGGGACCCGCCGAGGTCATGGCAGTACGCAAGCAAGTGCCTCCCTATTTCAAGCCAATAAAAAAATGGCTCCTCCTAGTGGATTTCTGACATCTGGGTCCCATGCCATTGTCAACATAGTCAATAAACGAGAGAATTGCACAACGAGCGGTTGACACCAGGGACCCAGCAGCTCGCCGAGTTATTTTTGTTTTGGATTAATTTGATAGATGCCACTCCAAATCTGGTGTTTCCGAGAAATGCCAGTGCAATTTCCAAACTGTGAAAAATGCCATTTCATGCCATATCTAGTGGCATTTTTTGAAGTCTGGAGTGGCGTTTTTCAAAGTTAGCAAAAATTGCAATGGCATTTTTCAAAGTTTGGAAATTGCAGTGGCATTTTTATCAGTCGCCATAATTGGAGTGGCATTTATCTAATTTGTTTTTGAGACGGAAGCAGGGTGTCAACTGGGCTGCGCGGGACACTCTGGCCTGTCTAGACAGCCTTTTCTTTTATGTTTACCACAGACCAGCCCAGTAGTTTTTTTTCTTTTATAAAATGGCTAGCCCAGTTTTTTTGTGATTTGTCAAGTAAGTCGCTTTATCAGGCCTGTTGGGCTGCAAATCTTTCAAGACGAGGAGAGCTTCATTCGGCTGGCCAACAAAATGGCCTATCAGTAATGAGAAATGGGATATACATTTTTAAAACACATCAAACCGGTAATTAATTTCAAATATCTTTTTTTCATTTCGAGATTTTAAATTGCATTGATTTTTATGCGTGGACAATTTATTGGATTTTATATTGATATACATTTATTTTTAAAATCAGTCTGGATGTGACTCGAAATTTCGGGATTAAAAACAGTTCAGACCGCATCGACATATGCAAAATTTCGTATATTTTTTTAACCGTGGCCACAATATGGGTTGTAATGCTAACAAACAGAATACGGGCTCCAAAAAAACCAGTATGAATTGGCAAATGGGCTGTAAATTATTAGAAATAATGGCAGATGGCATGTATGCTATTTTCCACAGATTTGAGGCTTTCCTAAAAAAAAGGTTGACGCACAAGCAGTGACTGTTGGATGTCCATCCAACGGCCGTCGTGCTTCTTCAATCTCTGCTCTTCCTGCTCCAGCCGCTCAAACAAGCGCCGGCGGGACTGCCTGCTCCCTCCTCCCTATGGTCAGTTGTGCTGCCGCGCAGGCCTCACCGCCCCATCGTAATCCCATCGCTGGCCTAGCCATCCCTCTACTCACCCACACCTGCTGTTATTCTCCGGCGACGGTAGAGGAACTAGTAAACCCTCATACAGTCGTACTCCCCTCCGCATGGGAAACAACTGCCGAGTCTTCCCTGGCTCTGTGTCATTCCCTTCCTAGGCCTCGCCGTCGTCCACCGCCCTGGTGCTCTTGGCGTGGAGTGGTCAACATGGTCAACGACCGACATGCATCTTGAGTGGACTGTACGTGGAGAGGCTGACAGCTAGGTCCATGGCCGCACGCAAGGAAATGCCTCTTTATTACGCGCAAAATAATGATTCCTCCACCTCACATCTGGGACCCACCGAAAGGGCCTCTATATTTCGCGAAAAAATGTTACCGCCGCTGACAGCTCAAACCCACCAGCTATATCTTCGCACGCAAAGATGTGCCTCCTTATTAGGCACAAAAAAATGAATACTCCCCCTGCTAGCTGGGACCCAGTATAGTGGGCCTACTAAGTTGACGACGAAGGGCTTTGTCAACTTAGTCAATATGCACGATTCTAGCTCGAGTGACCGTACGATGTCCATCCAACGGTCGTAGTGCTTCTTCTACCTCTGGTCTTCTTGCTCCAACCGCCCAAAGCAGCGCCAGTCGTGCTGCCTGCTCCTACATCCCGTGGCTGACTATGCTGCCGCTGAGGCCTCACCGCCCCCATACTACTTCGAACGCTGGCCAGGCCATCCCTCCACTCCACTCACCCACACCCCCTGTTATTCTACGGCGATGGCAGCGCAGCCGAACCAGTGAACCCTCGTACTCCTCTCTGCGTGGGCATCCAATGCCACGTCTTCCCCGGCTCCGTGTCATCCCCTTCCTAGGCCTCGCCGTCGTCCACCGCAGTGGTGCTCTCGGCGCGGCGTGGTCAATGTGGTCAATGACCGACTTCCATCAGAAGAGTACTGTACGTGGAGAGGCTGACAGCTGGGTCCATGGCAGCCGCAAGGAAGTGCCTCCTTATTACGCGGAAAATAATTATTCCTCCACCTGATTGTAGGGACCCACTGGACGGGCCACCAGTATTTCGCGAACTGGGACCCACCGGACGGGCCACCTTATTTTGCGAAAAAAATGTTCCCTCCGCTATCAGCTCGGACCCACCGGAAGTGCCTCCTTATTACGCACAAAAAAATGAATACTCTCCCTCCTAGCTGGGACCCACCATGGTGGGAGGCTGACTTGTGGGCCTACTAAGTTGACTGGGACGGAGGCCTTTGCCAACTTTAGTCAATATGAACGATTCTAGCTCCAGTGACCATGCGATGTCCATCCAACGGCCATAGTGCTTCTTCAACCTCTGGTCTTCTTGCTCCAGACGCCCAAAACGGCGCCGGTCATGCTGCATGCTCCTGCCTCCCGTGGCCGGTTGTGATGCCGCGGAGGCCTCACCACCTCCTACTACCCCCACCACTGGCCAGGCCATCCCTCTACTCACCCACACCCCCTGTTACTCTGCGGCGACGGCAGCCTCACACCACAGCCGAACTAGTGGACCCTCGTAGTCCTCTCCGCATGGGCATTCACTGCCGCGTCTTCCCCGGCTCTGCTTCGTCCCCTTCCTAGGCCTCGCCGTCGTCCACCGCCGTGGTGCTCACGGCGCGGCATGGTCAACGTGGTCAACGACCGACTTCCATCGGAAGAGTACTGTACATGGAGAGGCTGACAGCTGGGTTCACGGCAGCCGCGAGGAAGTGCCTCCTTATTACGCGGAAAATAATTATTCCTCCACTTGACAGCAGGGACCCACCGGACGGGCCACCAGTATTTCGCGAAAAAAACGTTTCCCCCCTGACTGCTGGGACCCACTGGATGGGCCACCGTATTTTGCGAAAAAAATGTTCCCTCCGCTATCAGCTCGGAACCACCGGAAGTGCCTCCTTATTACGCACAAAAAAATGAATACTCTCCCTCCTAGCTGGGACCCACCATGGTGGGAGGCTGACTTGTGGGCCTACTAAGTTGACTGGGACGGAGGCCTTTGTCAACTTTAGTCATTATGAATGATTCTAGCTCCAGTGACCGTACGATGTCCATCCAACAACCGTAGTGCTTCTTCAACCTTTGGTCTTCTTGCTCCAGCCACCCAAAGCGGCACCGATCATGCTGCATGCTCCTGCCTCCCGTGGCCGGCTGTGATGCCGCGGAGGCCTCACCACCTCCTACTACTCCCACCGCTGGCCAGGCCATCCCTCTACTCACCCACAACCCCTGTTACTCTGCGGCGACGGTAGCCTCACACCACAGCCGAACCAGTGAACCCTCATAGTCCTCTCCGCGTGGGCATCCACTGTCGCGTCTTCCCCAGCTCCGCGTCGTCCCCTTCCTAGGCCTCGCCGTCGTCCACCGCCATGGTGCTCTCAGTGCGGCATGGTCAACGTGGTCAACGACCGACTTCCATCGGAAGAGTACTGTACGTGGAGAGGCTGACAGCTAGGTCCACGGCAGCCGCAAGGAAGTGCCTCCTTATTACACGCAAAATAATTATTCCCCCACCTGACAGCAAGGACCCACCGGATGGGCCACCGTATTTCGCGAAAAAAATGTTTCCCCCCTGACTGCTGGGACCCACCAGCTACATCTTCGCGCGCAAGGAAGTGCGTCCAGGCAAAAAAAAATTCGCCCCCTGACTGTTGGGACCCACCAGCTACATCTTCACACGCAAGCAAGTGCCTGACAGTCGGGACCCACCTAGTCGAAGCATATGTAGCATTGTCATTCTGGTCGCGAACGTGTATGTACATACTAGTCGATGTAGAGGCGTGCACGTGTCTTAGTAGAGGCGCGCACGTGTCGTAGTAGAGGCGCGCACGTAGCATGTACACGAATGTACAACGGCTAGGGTGCAAGAAAGAAAATACGGCCATGTACATACATACGGGCGGGGTCTCGAATGCCTACTCGTGCATACATACGGCCAGGGGTCGTGTACATGGCTGGGTCAGAATGGAGAAACTGCGTCGTCGTCCTGTTCATGGGAAGGCAACGGAATGCGTCGTGTTCATTAGGAGGCAACGGAATTGGATGGAACAGGTGATGGAAACGAGGCCTGGCGTACCACAGAACGGAGGAAACGGCCTTGTGTTCGACCGACCATGTTCGAAACGGGATCCTGTTCATCGGGAGGGGTCTGGCGTACCGCAAAACGTAGGAAACGGACTTGTGTTGGACCTCCTACAGTCGAAACGGGGTCCTGTTGATCGGGAGGGGTGTGGCGTACCGCAAAACAGACGAAACGGACTTGTGTTGGAGCGCTACGGTCGAAACAGGGGTCCTGTTCATCGGGAGGGGTCTGGTGTACCGCAAAATGGGACTCCACATGATACTGTTCATCTCCACCGTCGACCTCCTCCAGCCTCCACGAGCTACTGTTCATCCACCATCGACCTCCTCCAGCCTCCACGGGCTCCTGTTCATCCAGCCTCCACCACGCGCTACTCCATCAGCTATTGTTCAACCACCCCTCTGCGCGGGCTCCTTTTCAACCACCCCTCCACGGGCTACTGTTCATCCACCCCTCCATCGTCTACTATTCATCCATCCCTCCATGGGGTCGTCCTGTTCATCCAGCCCTCCACGGGGTCCTGTTCATCCAGCCCCAACCGGCCCAATCAATCGGGGTCTTGTTCATCCAGAGGCAACGCCACGGGGTCTTGTTCATCCACCCCCACC
>NC_041387.1:417105013-417113032 GCF_002162155.2 Triticum dicoccoides
AATGCTCACTGTTCATCCAGAGGCAGCATCGATCGGCTTTAGTTAGCAGCAGTAGCAAAGGAATCGCTCGATCGGGTTCAGTTAACAGCCATCGATCGATCGCTTCGGTTCAGTAACGCGTAGCCTGTAGTTTACGAGAGAAACGCGCATCGCTCGGCCCCCGACCTCCCACCGTAACCGGGAACTCGCTGAAATTTTCCTCGCCCTTGCTTCTACCATGGTTTGTTCCATCATGGACGGCCCAAAGAATGTCATGCAGCTGCGTCTCCAGCCCGCCAGGACGAAAATCCCATTTTCTGTCATGATTTTTGGTCATAGAAGTAGGAGCCCACCACATCTATGATGATACCGGGTTTTGTTACAGTTATCGTCATAGAAGTGTCATAAGTATGACAGAAAAAATTCGCTCGACCCAAAATGTCACAGATGTGTCTTTTTTTTGTAGTGATGACGTATTACGAAACAAGTAAAGAGATTCGCCAGCAACGAGATTGAACTAGGTATGAAGATACAGACCATCGAATCTCAGGCAAGTAACATACCGATGGACAAAGGGAATTATGTATGTTGTCATAAGGTTCGACCAATAAAGTTCTTCGTAGAATATGTAGGAGCCCATATGGGCATCCAGGTTCCGCTATTGATTATTGACCGGAGAATTGTCTCGGTCATGTCTACATAGTTCTCGAACCCGTAGGGTCTGCACACTTAACGTCCGTTGACGATATAGTGTCATATGAGTTATATGGATATGGTGACCGAATGTTGTTCAGGGTCCCGAATGAGATCACAGACATGATGAGGAGCTCAGGAATGGTCCAAAGGTAAATATTGATATATATAGGACGATGATATTCGAAGATCGAAAGAGTTTCAGAGTGAACCGGGTAGTCATCGGGTGGTCGAAAGGGGTTTCGCACACCCCCAGTAGGTGTATGGGCCTAATGGGCCAAGGGGGGACAGACCAGCCCACAAGGGGGCTGGTGCGCCCCTTCCCTAGCTGGCTGGCCCTGGGGGAAGGAAAGGGGAGGGGTGGCCCCTCCTGCCTTTCCCTCCTCATGTCAGAAAGGAAAGGGGGGCGCCACCCTCCCCTGCCTTCCTCTGGCACCTATACATGTGAAAGGATCGAGAAGAGGTGTCTAGAGGGGGGTTATTAGATCCTCAATCAAAGAAAAATAGTAGTTTTTTAATTTCTTCAAGTTAAGGTGGAGTTTTAGCACAAGTTTAAACATTCACAATACATTTCCAGCAAGCATGGCAAGAGTATATGAGCAGCGAAAAGTAAAACATGCAAGTTGCAAGAAAGTAAAGGGATGGCATTGGAGTATGCAAATGCAATTGGAGACACGGAGATTTTTGGCGTGGTTCCAATAGGTGGCGCTATCATACATCCACGTTGGTGGAGACTTCAACCCACGAAGTGTAATAGTTGCGCGTGTCCACGGAGGGCTCCACCCATGAAGGGTCCACGAAGAAGCACCTCTAGACACCTCTTCTCCTTGCTCTTGTGCTTCAAATGATAGTCTCTCGAACACTCAACTCTCTCTAACAGATTTGGATATGGTGGAAAGATGATTTGAGGGGAAAGCAACTTGGGGAAGGCTAGATATCAAGATTCTTGTGGTTGGATTGGAATGTCTTGGTCTCAACACATGAGTAGGTGGTTCTCTCTCAGAAAATGAGTGATGGAAGTGTAGGCATGTTCTGATGACTCTCTCCATGAATGGAGGAAGGGTGGAGGGGTATATATAGCCTCCACGCAAAATCTAACCCTTACACACAATTTACCAAACTCGGTGGGACCGAATAATGAAACTCGGTCAGACCAATTCAGTTCACAATGTGAACGTTAGGATTTTCGATGGGACTGACATGATCAACTCGGTGGGACTGATGTTCTAGGGTTAGGGTAAAACCTCAACTCGGTTTGACCGATTACACCAACTCGGTGAGAACGACTTTGCTAATGAGCAAATAGAGAGTTGGTCAAGCAAACTCGGTGGGACCAATTGCTTATCTCGGTGGGACCGAAATAATTACAACAGGTAATCAGAGAGTTTGCAAGCCCGTCTCGGTGAGACCGAGATCCCATCAGTGAGACCAAATTGATTAGGGCTTCTGGCAGTGGCTATGTCTAGTGAACTTGGTAGCACCGGATAGATCAAATCAGTGGGGGCGAGTTTGACTTTAGGTTTACGACATATGTGGAAATGAGAAAGTGGTTCAGGGCTTTTGGAGCATGTCACTCAGCATTTTTAGCAAGCAAGCCATTAAGCAACACCTCATCCCCTTTTAATAGTATTGGCTTTTCCTATGGACTCAATGTGATCTTGGATCACTAAAATGAAAATGTAGAGTCTTGAGCTTTTGCCAATCTTTGTCCTTAGCATCTTGAAGGGGTTCCACATATCTTGTCCATGCCATGCCAACCCACTGTTGAACTGATCTAAAAATATACTAGATAAAAATATTAGTCCAATAAGAGATATGTTGACATTAATTACCAAAATCACCCAGGGAGCCCTTGTGCTTTCAATCTTCCCCTTTTTGGTAATTGATGACAACATACATCAAAGCTTTAGGTAAAGATATAAGGAATAGCAAGTAAAGCTTTGGAAAGACGTGTAACATGCATTGGCTCCCCCTACATGTATGCAATCATGTAAATATGGAATGTAAGAGCATGTGAATGCATAAGCATGTCAAAGCAAGCAATGAGTTACATGTATCTTGGCTATATGCATCAGAGCAAACGACGTGAATATCGGAAATGTACCTCCATGTTCATGATTGCTTCTTGCAAACAATATGTAAAGTAGCAAGAAATCATCATGCACATGGATGTGATGCATATGCTTACCTTGTGGTCTTGAGCTGGCTTTGGAATAGGTGAACCTGAGTAAACAAGGTTAGATAACACACGAACACCTACTGGACAAATCAATTTGAGAAACCACAAGAGTGCCAAGATTAGGATGACATGTAGAGAGTGAGTACTAAGTACTCTATTGGATATATGCATGTCCCCAAATAGTAAATATATGCAATGAATTCGAAGATTTCCTTCCCTTAGATGTCTTTCTCCCCCTGAATCTTATATTGGATAATGGGAGAAGATAGGACAAAAGAAAATCAGAGCAAAATCAATCATAACACATACTAACATGTCTTTCCCCTCTTGAAGACATGTGACTTCTCTCCTCTATGGATAATAGGCATCTAGAGAAGCTTAAGGTGTGCATTCTCTCCTATGTGATAAGATCTGCTCTCTGTCCCCCTTTGACATCAATTTCCAAGAAGGGATCTTCTGGTGCATGAGTCAAGTAGGTTTGGTCCTTGAGTCACATTACAAAGCAA
The DNA here is from genome assembly GCF_002162155.2 of Triticum dicoccoides. NCBI lineage: Eukaryota > Viridiplantae > Streptophyta > Magnoliopsida > Poales > Poaceae > Triticum > Triticum dicoccoides. Next base: position 417,108,371 of record NC_041387.1, read on the forward strand.
CATGTAATATAAGATGCTGGTAGAGGACAAGAATCATTGAGTGAAGCTGAAACAAATATGCAGGATGCAAATGGCAAAGTGTTTGCTCAGCATTGAAATCGGTAACACTGAGTCTTCTTCTTCGGTGGCACTGAGTTGTTTTCGGTTTAGCCAAAGGAAACAAACCGGTGATGCCGAATTCGAAATAGAGAGAAAACAATTGTCATCTCAGCTCACTAGGCAAATAAGACCTCACAAAGATTTGCAAGGAATTTACTGAAATATTTGCAATGAATTGGATGCAGGGAATGTAGAACATAACAAAGAAAAGAAAAGAAATCTAGATGAAGTTTTTTTTGATAAAAGGGAAAAGGAAAACAAACATGCAAGAGACTAATGCAGGAACTCGGAAAGACACTAGAGAACTTCATCTAGAATTGGTCAGCGACAAAGTCACCTATGTTAGAGTATATTGACTGAGGAGTCAAGTGAGAACACTTAATCGTAGGTCATACTCATCGTTTAAGCTCAAAATGGGGTTACCATTTTTCGTTTAAGCATTTTGATGTATTCTCATCTTGTTGAGCTGCTTTGACCCATGTCTTGGGGTAAAGCTTCTCTAAGATGGAATAACATACCTTGGGTGGTGGTGTTGATCTTGATCATGTAGTTGAACTTGGGTAGGATGCTCAAGGTTGATGTAGCTCATCAAGAGTTGGGACCACTACTTGTAGTTTGAGTTCATCTACCTACATGGGTTAGTCTTGCAGGGAAGAGCACTTGTGTATCCAAAATGACAAGCATGAAATTTCATACCAAATGAAATCTGATATAAAGAAATTGTTAAAGGATATATTGAAAGGATTCATACTTCCTTGTATTCAACCACCATATTGTAGAGACTTGGTGATGTAGAGATTCCTCAAGATGTGAGTGAGTTGTAATCTCATAGATTTAGATTCATCCATGTACCTACAAGAGTTAGATAACATGCAAGGGTACAAACATAGATACAAGACATATGATAATCATCATAAAATAAATATCAAGGATTAGTCAAAAGACTCATGCCTTGCATGCATCCAAATGCAGTTTCTACTCCAAGTTTGAAGCATCAATGATGTTCAATTCACCTCTCAAACGGTAAAATACTTTCTCATCAAGCGGTTTGGTGAATATATCTGCCAATTGCATATCAGTAAGAACATGCTTAATATCAATGTCTCCTTTGGCAACATGATCTTGAGTGAAATGATGACAAACTTCAATATGCTTAGTTCAAGAATGTTGCACGGGATTGTGAGCAATCTTAATAGCACTTTCATTGTCGCAAAGCAATGGAACATGTTTCACATAAATCCCATAATCTTTAAGAGTTTGGGTCATCCAAAGTAATTGAGCACAACGTGAACCAACGGCAATGTATTCCGCTCGGCGGTGGATAAGGATACCAAGTTTTGTTTCTTTGAGGACCAAGACAGAAGAGATCTACCAAGAAATTGACAAGTACCTGAAGTGGACTTTCTGTCAACCTTGTCACCGGCATAGTCCGAATTGGAGTAGCGAACAAGATTAAAAGAAGACCTCTTAGGATACCAAATGCCAAAATTTGGTGTGTGAATTAAGTATCTCACTATCCTTTTCACAGCCTTAAGATGACATTCTTTCGGGGCCGCTTGATATTGTGCACACATGCACACACTTAGCATAATATTGGGACGGGAGGCACATAGATATAACAATGAACCAATCATAGAGCGGTAAACCTTTTGGTCAACCGGCTTGCCATCCTTAGTCAAGTCAAGATGTCCACTAGTAGGCATGGGAGTTTTCATACCTTTGCTTTCTTGCATGTTGAACTTCTTTAGTAAGTCCTTGGTATACTTTGTTTGAGAGACGAAGGTACCTTCCTTAGTTTGCTTGATTTGCAACCAAGAAAGAAGTTGAGTTCACACATCATAGACATCTCAAACTTCTTCGACATTAGCTTTCCAAACTTTTCACTAAAATAAGTGTTAGTCGAACCAAATATGATATCATCAACATAAATTTGGCACACAAATAATTCACCATTAACCCTTTTAGTAAAAAGAGTAGAATCATTTTTTCCAATCTCAGAGCCTTTCTTAATAAGGAACTTGGTCAAGCATTTATACCACGCTCTAGGTGCTTGTTTAAGACCATAAAGAGCTTTGTGAAGTTTGTAAACATGGTTGGGTTTCTTAGGATTAACAAAGTCGGGAGGTTGTTTAACATAAACTTCCTCCTCAATTTCACCATTCAGAAAAGCACTTTTAATGTCCATTTGGTATAATGTGATATCATGATGATTGGCATAAGCAAGTAAGATGCATATGGACTCAAATCTAGCAACAGGGGCATATGTCTCACCATAGTCCATACCTTCGACTTGAGTGTAGCCTTGAGCGACGAGACAGGCCTTGTTGCGTACAACTTGTCCATCTTCATCTTGCTTATTCTGAAACACCCATTTGGTACAAATGACGTTGTGGTTGTTGTCGGGCTTCTCAACCAATGTCACACTTGGTTCCTCTCAAAGTTGTGTAGCTCTTCGTGCATGGCATTTATCCAATCCGGATGTTCCAATGCTTCTTCAACCTTCATAGGTTCAATGCTAGAGATGAATGAATAATGTCCACAAAAATTAGCCAAACGAGTTTTAGAGCGAGTAATTCTCCCAGTTTGGATATCGTCAAAGATTTCTTCGATGGGATGATCTCTTGAGACTCTTGCTCTAACTCATGAGAGATTTTGTTTGGGTCGGGGTGGAACATCTTCTTCATCATCTTGTTCTTCCTCATGGCCTTCTTCGTTGTTGGTGTTGTTGTTCTCTTGTGGAGATGGAGAAGGAGGTTGATGAGGTTCATCTTGGTGTATATCCTTGTTTTCTTCATCTTGGCGTGTCCCACTTGTGGATGCCCTCCGAGTCAACTCTTGGTTCACCTTGTCGTGAGGTAGAAGCTTCCACTTAGACGGACGAGATACTCTCCTTCACCTCCATTAGACGAACCTTGCCAATAGACAAGTCTTGGATTGCTTCTGAAGGGTCTTTGTCTCCTACATCAATTGGCAACTGCTCTACTTGCGAGCCGTTAGATTCATCAAACTTCACATCTACTGTCTCTTCAACCTTTCGGGTGAAATTGTTGTAGACACGGTAAGTGTGAGAGTTCGATCCATAACCGAGTAGGAAACCTTCATGAGATTTAGGAGCAAATTTAGAACGACGATGCTTGTCAAGAATATAGCACTTTGAGCCGAATACTCGAAAGTATCCAACTTGGGGTTTGTTGCCGGTGAGAAGCTTGTATGCCGTCTTGCCGAGTAGCTTGTGGAGATATAGACGATTTGTTGCATGACAAGTTGTCTCAACCGCTTCCACCCAAAAGTGTTTTGGCGTCTTGTACTCATCAAGCATCATTCTCGCCATCTCAATAAGAGTCCGGTTCTTCCTCTCAACAACTCCATTTTGTTGAGGCGTGTACGTAGCCGAGAACTCATGTGAAATCTCTTCTTTGTCAAGAAAGTTGTCCACATTTTCGTTCTTGAACTCTGCTCCGTTGTCGCTGCGAACCTTCTTGATCTTCACTTCAAATTGATTTTGGGCCTTCCTAGCGAAGTTCTTGAAGATCTTTTGGACCTGCGATTTATCATCAAGAAAGAACACCCACGTAAATCTTGAAAAATCATTGACTATGACTAAACCAAATGAGTTTCCACCAAGACTTCTATAGGCGTTTGGACCAAGGAGATCCATATTAAGTAGCATGAGCGGTCTTCTCATGCTCATGTTGTTCTTCACGGGGTGGCTTCCTACAACCTGTTTTCTGGCTTGACAAGCACTGTACAATCTATCCTTGTCAAATATAACATCTTTTACTCTAGGGATATGATCACCTTTAATAAGCTTATCAAGATTTTGCATGCCCGCATGACCTAACCTTCTATGCCACAACCAACCTTTGGAAGATTTAGCAATTAAGAAAGTTCTAGGTTGAGCCTTTTTAGTGAAATCAACTATGTATAGATCACCTCTACATATACCGGTAAAGACCATATTATGATTATCTCTTCGAAACACTTAGCAATCTACTTCAGTAAATAGGACAATGAATCCAAAGTCGGCTAGTCTAGATACAGAAAGTAAATTATAGCCAAGAGATTCAACGAGCATAACATTTTGGATGGAGTTGTCATGTGACACTGGTGGAAAAAAGGCCTTTGGTCGCGGTCCGCAACTGCCATTAGTCGCGGTTGCGCAACCGCGACCAAATAAGCGCGACTAAAGCCCCCCACCTTTAGTCGCGGCTGCTTAAGAACCGCGACTAACGGCCCGTCCACGTGGGCGCCAGGCGGCCGTCGGGGCGGAGGACCTTTAGTCGCGGTTCTTCTGGCCAACCGCGACTAAAGGCCGCCACAGGTTTAGGGTTTTAGCCCCCCCCTAAACCTGTTTTCTGTTTAATTTGTATTGTTTTATTTCTTTTGTGCTTTATTTTAATTTTGAAGGAGTTTCATATATTCTACGGTACTACATACATGCATATGAATGTACAATTTCAAATAAATTTGAAATTAGAACCAAAAAGAATTCAAGAGGAATATACAATATATATTCAATATCATCGGATGACCATATACAATTTTGAACAAGTTTCCATACAT
>NC_041387.1:417116615-417131804 GCF_002162155.2 Triticum dicoccoides
AGAAAAAAAAACTAATTCAATTCAAAATGTTAAAAATACAAATAATATATCAAAAAATTCAGAAAAATAAAACTAATTCAATTCAAAATTCTAAAAATACAAATAATATATCAAAAAATTCAGAAAAATAAAACTAATTCAATTCAAAATTCTAAAAATACAAATAATATATCAAAAAATTAAGAAAAATAAAACTAATTCAATTCAAAATGTTAAAAATACAAATAATATATCAAAAAATTCAGAAAAATAAAACTAATTCAATTCAAAATGTTAAAAATACAAATAATATATCAAAAAATTCAGAAAAATAAAACTAATTCAATTCAAAATAATATACCAGAGGCCGGTCGTCGGCTATGGTGGTACGGCCGGACTCTGCAGAGCGTCATGGACTACATCACTCCAAATTTCATGTATCATTCGAAAATGGACACCAAACACATCACGGGTAATATAGTTCACATGATCCATTCAACAAAGTTTGGTACAATAAATTATTACACATCATTTCTTCCCTTGTGTCCCTGCTTGCTTACGATTGTGCCGTATCCATGGAGCATCCTCATCATTTAACTTAATGCTTGGGTCGGTGTTCACTTTGAAGGGCGGAATTTCAGCAAACATATTATAATCTTCTGACATGTCTATCTTGTCCTCCACTCCCACGATGTTTCTTTTCCCTGAAAGAACAATGTGGTGCTTTGGATCATCGCATGATGTACTGATCGTTTTCTTATCTTTCCGTTTCCTCGGTTTGCTACTCATGTCCTTCACATAGAAAACCTGAGCGACATCTTTCGCTAGGACGAATGGTTCGTCAAGGTAACCAAGATTGTTGAAATCCACCATTGTCATTCCGTATTGCTGGTCCACCTTTACCCCACCTCCTGTTAGCTTGAACCATTTGCACCGGAACAAAGGGACCTTAAAGGAGGGTCCATAGTCAAGTTCCCATATCTCCTCTATGTAACCATAATATGTGACCTTTTGCCCATTCTCGGTTGCTGCATCAAAGCGGACACCACTGTTTTGGTTGGTGCTCTTTTTATCTTGGGCGATCGTGTAAAATGTATTCCCATTTATCTCGTACCCTTGGAAAGTCGTTATAGTCGAAGATGGTGTCTTGGCCAACATGTACAGCTGATCTACAACATCATTGTCATTCATTAAATGTTTTCTCAACCAACTGCCGAAAGTCTCCATGTGGGCCTTCCTAATCCAGGATTCAGGCTTCCCCGGGTTGTCCGAGCGTAAAATATTCTGTGTTTCTCAAAGTACGGAGCCACCAAGCTGGAATTGGTCAGTACAGTGTGGTGTGCTTCAGTCAGAGAATGGCCGTCCATACATGTCGTTGATTTCCTTCCGATCGTGCCTTTTCCACTTAGTCTCCCCTCGTGCCGCGATCGAGGAAGACCAATCGGCTTAAGGTCAGGAACAAAGTCAACACAAAACTCAATTACCTCCTCATTTCCATAGCCCTTGGCGATGCTTCCTTCTGGCCTAGCACGGTTACAAACATATTTCTTTAATACTCCCATGAACCTCTCGAAGGGGAACATATTGTGTAGAAATACAGGACCGAGAATGAAAATCTCTTCGACTAGGTGAACCAAGAGGTGCGTCATAATATTGAAGAAGGATGGCGGGAACACCAACTCGAAACTGACAAGACATTGGATCACATCGTTCTGTAACCGTGGTAGATCTTCTGGATTGATTACCTTCTGAGAGATTGCATTGAGGAATGCACATAGCTTCACAATGGCTACTCGAACATTTTCCGGCAGGAGCCCCCTCAAAGCAATCGGAAGCAATTGCGTCATAATCACGTGGCAGTCGTGAGACTTCAGGTTTTGGAACTTTTTCTCCGCCATGTTTATTATTCCCTTTATATTGGACGAGAATCCAGACGGGACCTTCATACTGCTCAGGCATTCAAAAAAGATGACCGTCTCTTCTTTGGTCAGAGCGTAGCTGGCACGACCTTGAAACCATTCCGGATGCCGGTCATCAGGGTCTTTCAAACATTACTGGTCCTGCCGTGCTTCCTTTGTATCATTTGTCTTCCCATACACGCCCAAGAAGCTTAGGAGGTTCACGCAAATATTCTTCGTAATGTGCATCACGTCGATTGCAGAGCGGACTTCTAGGACTTTCCAATATTCTAGCTCCCAGAATATAGATTTCTTCTTCCACATGGCTGCGTGCCCGTCAGCTCCCTTCGGAACTGATTGTCCGCCAGGACCCTTTCCAAAGATGACTTTCAAATCCTTGACCATATCAAATACCTCAGCACCAGTGCGTTCCGCAGGCTTCGGCCGGTGATCTGCCTTGCCGTTGTAATGCTTGCCTTTCTTTCTTACTGGATGAATTTTCGGAAGAAATCGACGATGCCCAAGGTACACGTTCTTCTTACAATTTGGCAAATGTACACTTTCAGTCTCATGTAAGCAGTGCGTGCATGCATTGTATCCCTTATTTGACAGTCCCAAAAGGTTACTAAGAGCAGGCCAATCGTTGATGGTTACGAAAAGCAACGCTCGTAGGTCAAATTCCTCTTGTTTGTGCTCATCCCACACACGGACACCACCCCACAGCTGTAAAAGTTCATCAACTAATGGCCTTAGGTACACATCGATGTTGTTGCCGGGTTGCTTCGGACCTTGGATGAGCACTGGCATCATAATGAACTTCCGCTTCATGCACAACCAAGGAGGAAGGTTGTAGATGCATAGAGTCACGGGCCAGGTGCTATGGCTGGAGCTCTGCTCGCCAAAAGGATTCATGCCATCCGTACTTAGAGCAAATCTTATGTTCCTTGCGTCAGCTGCAAAATCTTTGAACCATCTGTCGATCTTTCTCCATTGCGTTCCATCTGCAGTGTGTCTCAACTCCCCGTCCGACTTACGGTCCTCTTTGTGCCATCGCAACAACTTGGCATGCTCTTTGTTCCTGAACAGACGTTTCAACCGTGGTATTATAGGAGCATACCACATCACCTTGGCGGGAACCCTCTTCCTGGGTTTCTGGCCCTCAACATCGTCACCAGGGTCATCGCCTCTGATCTTATACCGCAATGCAGTGCATACCGGGCATTCATTCAAATTCTCGTATTCACCGCGGTAGAGGATGCAGTCGTTGATGCATGCATGTATCTTCAGAACCTCTAAACCTAGAGGGCAGACAACCTTCTTTGCTTCGTACGTACTGGCGGGCAACTCGTTATCCTTTGGAAACATATTCTTCAACATTTTCAGCAAGTTTTCAAATGCCGAGTCAGCTACACCTGCCTCTGCCTTCCATTTCAGCAAATCCAGTGTGCAGCCCAGCTTTTTCAGACCATCATCGCATCCGGGGTACAGCGCCTTTCTGTGATCCTCTAACATAAGATCCAAATTCTCCCTCTCCTTTTCAGTTTCGCAGCGTCTCCGTGCATCAGCAATGGTCCGACCAAGATCATCAACGGGATCATCACGTGCCTCTTCTTCACCTTCCCCTTCACCTTCAGCATCCTCCATGAAAGTATCACCGAAATGAGCAAGATAGCTTTCATCGATGAAATCATCCCCTTCTTCATCTTCTTCCATTATAACCCCTCTTTCTCCATGCTTGGTCCAACAATTATAGCTTGGCATGAAACCGTGCCGAAGCAGATGCATGTGAACATCTCTTGAGGAAGAGTAACCCTTCTGATTCTTACAGATAACACATGGACAGATAACAAAACCCCCCTGCTTGTTCGCATTAGCCACTACGAGGAAATCTTTCAAACCCGTAGTGAACTCGCCGGAGAGTCGGTTACCGTACATCCATTGCCGATTCATCTGCATTATTATAATATAAAATATATAATTAACCATCATGCATTTGTTAAACTAACTAGCTACAAACAATATAAATTAAACAATGAACTGCACACATGCATATTTTATCAATGACAAATCAAAGGTTCATCAAGTTGCTAACCGCGATCGAGGAGTGTGGCTCCAACACTTCATGTCATGTTTGTTTCATGCTCTTGGGGCATTTCATCAAACACCTTATGTGCATAAGAGGAACCAAAAGCAAACCTACACCCACTTGTGAAGAGAATGGCTCCAAATGGCTAAGTGTTGGCTGCTGGATGGGTATATATAGGGGAGGGGCTTTAGTTGCGGTTGGCCTGGCAAACCGTGACTAAAGGTGCCCGAAGGCCTTTAGTCGCGGTTGTCCTGGCCAACCGCGACTAAAGACCCTCACGTGCGCCAGCTGGCCACCGAGCGCCCTGGGCCCAGGCCTTTGGTCGCGGTTCACCTCCAGAACCGCGACTAAAGGTCCCATTAGTCGCGGTTCCTACAGCTTCGCGACTTATGGGGCTGGACGGAAGCCTGTTTTTCCACCAGTGTGAGATGGCCACCTTACCAAGGCCAACCACTTTACCCTTTGAGTTATCACCAAAAGTGACGTACTTTCGAGGGCCGTCGTTTTCAGCAAGCTCACGAAACATATCCGTGTCTCCGGTCATGTGATCGGTACATCCACTATCAAGAACCCATTCCTTTCCTCCAGCCATGTAGCCACGAAGATTAGCCATAAGACCAAAGTGTCTCATCGACTCATCGAGATCAAAGTCACTATCATCATCCTCATCATAGTATCCATATTCAACATCATCTTGCAATTGATCATTTCCTAGAGAGATTCATTCATTAGATATATGATTATGAGAATGTTTATCCTTATGAATTCTAATGACTTCGGAAATGATGTTGCTAATGATTCCAACGTCTCCATTGGCACGCATAAGGTCACGAAGCTCAAATAGACAATCACCAAACTAAGGATCATTGGAATTCATCTTACTTAAGGCAATTGACTTATGAAGAATCACATCTAGATTTTGCAAGGAATAGTTTGGAAATCGTTCCTCAAGAAATCTCCATATGGTGTAAGCACAATCAAGAGTAGGCAAGGAAACAAGCAAATTTCTAGGCAAACCTCTAGTAATAAGATTGACAGTTCTAAGGTTGCAGATCATGTCAAGAGACTCATTGGGAGTAGGATGCAAAGGATCAACAAGGGGTGCACAAGGGCTAGTAATGTACATGTTCAAGTGATATTCATTGAATATCTCAAGCATGTCATTTTTTTCAAGCATGAAAGAACTCTCCATCAAGTATAGGCATTCTATGTATAAAACTCCCCAACATAGACTCATCCATCTTCCTCCAATGGCGATTAAACAAAAGCAATGGAGACTAATGCTCTGATACCAATTGAAAGGATCGAGAATAGGTGTCTAGAGGGGGGTGATTAGACCCTCAATCAAAGAAAAGTAGCAGTTTTTATTTGTTTAAGTTAAGGTGGAGTTTTAGCACAAGTTTAAACATTCACAGTACATTTCAAGCAAGCATGGCAAGAGTATATGAGCAGCGGAAAGTAAAACATGCAAGTTGCAAGAAAGTAAAGGGATGGGATTGAAGTATGCAAACGCAATTTGTCGGAGTAAATGACCACGGGTAGCCTCATCAGCCACCCATGGTATTTCAAGACATCGGGGCCGGCTGCGCCCCTCAAGCATCAAAGACAAGGACCACCTTCTTGGAGCCGGCTGGTCCAAGCAGACGACTGCTAGAAGGCGGCGGAACCCAGAAGGCAGCCACTAGGTGGGCTGACTCCTAGCAGGCGGGCTCCAGGGAGGCCGGCTCCTAGCAGGCGGCCCCTCGTTCCCTCAAAGTCCGCACCCTCATTACCACGACGGGACGGGGAGTGGCTACAGTGCGGCCTGCCACCCCCGAATCCAGGGCAGCGCGTGGCTACAGTGCGGTGTACCAAGCGGACACCCCTCGCTCGGCGCAGCACTGTACCCATGAAGCGCATGACATCACCTACGTCAGAGGGAGCCATGCTCCCATGATGACCGGTCGATACGACCTGCAGGCGGCGGACCCTACCTGCCGGTGAGCCCCAGAAGGCGGCGATGTCCCTCCAGGCGGCAACGGGAGTGGGCCGCCTTCCAGCATGCGGCCCCTCTCCCCCTTGAAGTCTGTGCACCATTAACTAGAAGATACGGGGAGTGGCTACAGTGAACGCCCACCAGGTGGCGGGACTTTAGCCACGCTCTTCCCGACAAAGTATACATCATCAGTGGCACGACTACAGTGCTAAGCAGCCGGCAAGACCCGCAAGCAGCGGGTGCAGCCTTCCGGCTAAGTACGAGATAGCCGGTGTGACCCACCAGGCGGCGGGCCCCAGCAGCCGGCAGAGAAGTCGGCGGCCAGAGACACTGATGACCGGGTCCTACAGCTAGCCAGATTACCATTGTACCCCTGGGGGTTAGGCCTATATAAACCCCCCAGGTCACCCATGCAAAGGGTTCAGAACCCTAGAACACACACACACCGTGTAGAGAGAGTGGAGTAGAGCTATCCTTGCCCTTCTTCCTCCTCTAGCCAAACAGCTCAAGGAGCAAGCTTGTAGCTACCTTGTTGAGATAGTGATCATGCAGAGACCCCGCAGAGCAGGACTAGGGGTGTTATCTCCTAGGAGAGCCCCAACATGGGTAAGATTCGCCGGCGTATGTGATCTCGCTCACTCCCGCCTCAAGAGCCCGGCGACGTACTTTTGTCCCCCTCCATGATAAGCCACCCCTTGGCATATGTCGCACGATATCCCCGACATTTGGCGCCCACCATGGAGCTAGGTGCACCGTCGTCCAAAAACACGTTCTGGACAGGAATCCTCTTCCTTCCCGGCGAGCGCAGCCAGCCCGGCACGCCCGATGGTGTGTGCGTCGACACGCTGCATGGCGTGGAAGCCATTTGCGCCGCGAGCTGCCTTCCCGATCTCATCGGCGGGATTCGTCTCTCCGATGAGCCTGCGCCCGACGCGGGTGCAGCCAGCTCTGAGAGTTGCCTCGTCAATCTCCTTGGCAAGATCCACATCACCAATGAGTCGGGCTCTAACCTAGAGTTGGTTGGCACCACCGACCCGATGCTTGTCGACTCCAACACGGCATCCCTTGACGCCTTCTCCACTAATGTGGTGGTCATCGTCGACCCGCTCCCTCCTGCGACCAGTGACGCCAGCACCAGCACCCACTACAAAAAAAATACACTTCCGTGATGATACGTGTTTGTCACAGTAGGTCGCGTTTTTTGTCATGCATGTACATCCATGACAAATTTATGATAGAATCAAGATAGTCATACCTGTGTTATCGTAGAAGTGTTCCATGACATTACCAAAATTATCATCCCGGAAGTGTCCACTTCCATGACGATAAATCCCGCGTCACAGAAGTGCTTTCGTCAAGGGTGACCGACACGTGGCATCCACCGTAACGGAATGCCGTTAAGCTATCGGGTCGGGTTTTGGATCCGATAACCCATTAACAGCCCCAACCAATGGGGATTTTCCATGTGTAAAATCATCATTGGCTGGAGGAAACACGTGTCGGCTCATCGTTGGGATAGATGTCATCCACTCATTGGACAGAAGGCGCCTATGATACGTCGACACGTGGCACGGCCCATCAAGTTTAAATGGGCCGACCCAACTAAAGGCCCACAAGATTTTGCGGACCATAATGGGCCGGCCCAGTTAAAGGCCCACGAGATTTTGTGGACTATAATGGGCTGGCCCAGCTAAAGGCCCACAATATTTCGCGGGCCATAATAGGCCGGCCAGGTAAAGGCCCACAAGATTCTTGTGTGCCATAATGGGCCGGCCCAGGTAAAGGCCCACAAAATTCATGCGGATCATAATGGGCCGGCCCAGCTAAAGGCCCACGAGATTTCGCCGACATTAATAGGCCGGCCCAGCTGTAGGCCCACAAGATTTTGAGGACCCTAGTAGGCCGGCCCATTAACTGGCTGCCATGTTTTGGGCCAAATGCCGGCCCATATTTGATCCAGTCCATTAATGGTCTGCCACGTTCTGGGCCTAATAATGGCCCATATAAGATCCGGCCCGTTAAAAGCCTCCCACTTTCTGGGCCAAATCACGGCCCAGATCAGGTTTGGCCCCTTAAGAGGCTTTGGGCTCAATTATGGCCCATATCAGATTTGGCCCGTTGACTGGACGCTATGCTTTTGGGCCCACTTGCTAAAGGCCCATTTAATAATTCGGCCTAATATTAGTTTCGGCCTGTTAAGGGCCCATTTAACATTTCGATCCTATGTTAATTTCGGCCTGTTAAAAGCCCGTCATATAGTTGGGCCTAACTACGGCCCGGTTTGCATCCAGCCTGCTCGAAGCCGATATCTGATTGGGCCAAACAAAGACCGAGACAACTTTGGCCTGTTAAAAGCCCGTGAATTGATTCGCACAATCATGGGTCGGGGTCCATTTCAGGCTTCTGCCGGCCCGTGAGCTATTCGGCACGTATCAGGCCCAGCCTACTTCTTAGCCTCCTAAAAGCCCATTGTGTTTTCTTGCGAAAAGAGGGCCGGGGCTTACTCGACCTATTAAAGGCCCGAATCTACTAGTGGGCCAGTTTGACGGGGCCCATGATGCGGATCATACATCATGATTGCATGACGGCCCGATTATGTACCGTAATATTACGGTTTGGCCGTTTTACTGCAAAGACAGGATATATATACAGTAAAATAACTACAGCATCATGAATAAGAAAAAACCTAGACTATATAATAAAGAAATTACGGCATATTACATCCACTGGGCATCAAAGTTCGCCACTGTGATAATAAAGCACAAGTAGATAGCAGATTACATATGTTGGGCATCAAAGATCGCCACCAATGCAAATAAACATGCCGACAAAATAATATACAAAACCGACAGCACTTCAATAGAGTTCAAGAAGGGTTAGCCCTGCTGAGGAGCTGCAGCGCAAGCAGCTGAGCAAGATGATGAGACTGCGATTGTTCAACACTTATATCTTCCTCACTCAGAAAGATAAACAAGAAGACATATGACAGGTTTTGCACATAAAAGTATCAGTGCTGATAATTCATCACATTTCTTACTAACGAATAAAGTGACACATTTTAAAATTGCATTAACACAATATGGTATTGTTCAGGTCAAGACATGGCAGGAAATGACATTGCGAAGGAGTTGGCAGCTTCATGACACCACTGGATTACAGATCAAGAACTCATAAGTATCAATTGTTAGTGTGGTCTCAATTTATCCCATTTCAGATTGGCAAATAAAGAGACGGTTTAAATAATAGTAGAATGATATGACATTGTTCATAGTTAAGACATTGCAGAATATGACATTGTGTTGTAGTGGGTAGGCCACACCACTGGATTACGGATGAAGAACAGAAGCATACATGCAGTGCAAAAGAAGATCACTTGCTCTGTATAGTTTAATTTACATGGTATGAAGAAGGAACTTGGTTGTACAACTAAAAACTTAAATTGAGAAGGACAAACTTTTGTTTATGAACTACATAATAAACTTTAAACATGCAATTTGATGCAAACACCACAAATAAACAGTTGTTGCAGTCATGCCTAACCAAATATACACAACAAAGTTTGAAGGCTTGAGAAGGACAAACTTACATGACTGGTGAAGACAGGCTCTATAAAGCCCTTGTCCATGCTGGTGGGGGGGCAATTCAAGAAGTTTAGCACAGAATCTTCTTCATAAGCATTGCCTTTATTCTACATTTTGTTAAGAGTAAATATAGATGTGATAATATACAAAAAAATGGAAAATATTTAAGATAAGATGAAGAGTGATGCTACATAACCAAGTAGCTATAAATGTATGTGCAGCGATACAGGCAAAAGGCATAGTCAAGAGCAATGCACAGCTAAACTTCTTCAGTACCAACCTTATGGTAAGAGTAAATATAGATCTGATGTGTAGAAAATGGAGGGCAAAGGAAAATAAGCTGCAGAGTGATGGTACATGAACAACTACCTGTCAATATAAGTACACTGATAAAGGACAACATGTACTTACAAGAACAATGCAGAGCTGAAAAAATTCATTGGCATTGGATATATTCTACACTAATGTAACCATTCATATAGATCAGATAATTTGGAGCGAACAATTGATAAGCAAGCTATCATGCATACTGTTGTCACATAATGAACCAGGTATGTATGCAAGTACAGTGATACAGGACAACAGGTACTAACAAGAGCAAAGCAGGGGGCAGCATATTTGCGATATCCTGTCGTTCTTTTCAAACCGGAATTCTTCTTCGAGCAGATTTCCTGCAAAAAAGATCTGTAAGGCACATGCGGAAAAGTAGAAGTTCAAATTGTCATGTGATTTCATAGACAGTACCTCATCCTGGGAACGAGACCAGTGCATAACAAGGTTTTTCCATTCAATGTCTTCTAAATTTAGCATAGGAGACTTCACCGGAAATTCGTTCATAGACTTGCCATCAAAGTGTGATTTCCTCAGGTAACACCGATACTGCTGCAATGCTTCCTTGAAAAGCACAAGCCAGCTTTGCTCGGCATGACTATCCAGATTAACCCTCACCTAGTTACAACAATGTAATGGAAATCATTGATGTGTTCGATCAGCAGAAAACAGGAAAATAATAACCATGAATAATAGCACTTACACGTAAGTTGGACAGGAAGATGTGAAAATGGTGTTTGTCTTCACTATAATCTTCCCTTGATGGGAATATATGCATGTAGTCCCTAACAACATTGAAAGCATTGTCTTTTAAACTAGGAATAAATGGAATGGGGTTCCAATCTGCAGGAATTGGCCGTCTCTTCAGTTGGGATAGGTCTTCGGCCGGTGGACTTGCTGTACTTTTTGCTGGAGTGGGATTTTTCTATGGTACGACTGGTGCTATGGCAAATGAAATCAGTATACCTTTTGCTGGAGTGCAGGTCCTATGTGGTGGGGCTAGTGGTGGGGCCAGTGAAGTATGGGTACAGTCTGCTGGAGTCGGTCCTATGTTTTGTGTCACTGGTTGTACAGCCAATATAAGTCGGGCACTGTCTGATTTCTCCGGCACCACCATGTTTTTCAAGGACTTTGCTGGTGCTCCTTCAGTTTCGGCAATCACCCTCTTCCTTTTTGATGTCTGATGCACAAGAACAACATTTGAGTGGAAAAACATGGTATGACGACAGATGGAATATGTATTGATAATGGATGGGCATGGCATCTCGAGTTATATGACGAGTAAACTAAGAAGATGGTGGTGCAACAAAGTAGAAGAAATGCAAGACAACATATGCAAGATACGCGCAATCAATAAAACCTTGCCAAATTAGAACAGGCGCCTTGATGGGTGAACAGGACAGGCCATCTGCCTTTGACTCCTCGAGGTTAGAATAGTCATTAGGATGATATTCTGAACAAGAATCAATAGGTGGGGAGCGTACGAGTTTCATTGCTTCCAGAATGGCACTCAATGCCTTGGTGCCAATTTTGTAAGTCATTGCAGTGTTCCACAATATTCTTCTGATGCGCAGATTCTGATATTCACTATAATTGCGTATAATATCTGAGAACCATGAAAACATAAATAGTTGTGAGATTATGTTTGTAATGTAGATGATATTCTAATATAGGGGCGCCGCTGTAAACACTTATGTGCTATCACTGGGTTCTGAGGAGAAAGCTCATGTGTGCTGTAATATCGTGCGTGCATTTATATAATCTGGCACGAGTACACAAAAAAATAGGCTCCAGAAGTAAGGATAGCTGGCAGATGATAGGTTCATAATATACTGTATAGAGAGTTTATTGCCAAACCATGATAACAAGAGCACACAGCAACTAGGCAGATCATAGTGTACATAACAGGGGTACACCATAACCATGATATATAAATTGGGAAAGTGGAACTGGCTTGAAAATACGGTGTTGTATTGCCGCTAGTAATTGAAAGCCTATCGACAACGTACAGGCCAGCACTATCAAACATGGTAAAGAAGAGCAAGCAGATTTTGGATAATAAAATGTTGGTTGCGCAGTGCCCACACATGTGAACCAGAGCGCATTAAGAATGCAACTCCCAGCTGTCTCTCGACCATTTCAGGTGGTTGGATGAAGATCCTACGTCTCCTAACCCTTCTTCTTCCTCGTCTCTGATTCTTCCCATACAGAACACCGCACGGGCCGCCGGACGGACCACTGGCCCCCACAGCCTGTGTTCCTCCGCCAGCTCCACCCCCCACCCGCGTCGAGTTTTCTTCGTTCGGCGAGGCCCCACAACCACCCGAGACCCTTGGATCGCACCGGCGAACTCCGGCGACCTCTGAAAAATCGACTGACCCAATTTTGAAATTCAGTCTACTGTGATTTAACTAGTGTGGAATATAAAAGGGGAAAACCATAAGCATTGGGAGTATAGTGTTGAGCGTGCCATGGCGGATCTGAAGGTGCAAACCAGACAAAGGCAACTTCGCAACCAAGACAAGAAATCAGAGTAAAGCAGTGGCGATCTATTTTCTTGTTGCGATTAATAAGTTGAGCAGA
Source organism: Triticum dicoccoides (assembly GCF_002162155.2). Lineage (NCBI taxonomy): Eukaryota > Viridiplantae > Streptophyta > Magnoliopsida > Poales > Poaceae > Triticum > Triticum dicoccoides. Next base: position 417,129,048 of record NC_041387.1, read on the forward strand.
TACGAAAGAGTACCGCCTCTGGTGCGGCGCCGTGTACGCATCTCCTGAGAATTTGATGGTGCTGCGGTAGCGATGGCTGTCGACGACCTGGAAGCGGATCTAGGAGGGTAGATGGTGGCGGCAGGGTGCGGTGGACGAGATGGTCGTAGGAGCGGCACCGGCAAGGTGGACGATGGCGGGGATGAAGCGAGAGGATGGGATGCAAGGATCCCGGTCCGAAGGCGTGATTGAGAGAGGTCGATCACTTGTAATGGACGGCGGCAGCGGGGTATCAGCTTCGGCATGGTGGAGGAGGACGGCGGTGTATGGGGTGGCGGACGGCGGCGGACGGAGGAGGGTGAGGTGGAGAGAGTGTTTTGGCGCCCATGGAGTACGAATGGGGAAAAGGGAGGTAGAGAGGAAGGGGGGAACCATGTATTCAGGGCGCGCTTGTCTCAAATGCGAGGAAATTTACAAACTTAGCCCCTGTTTCAAATTTCTACTACATCACAGCAACATTAGTCGGTTGGGGATAGGACGGTAATCTCGCATACACCGAATATTTGCCGAGGAGAGTTTGTTTTTGGCGCCCACCGTGTATGAATATGAATCGGGGAGGGAGTCGATTTCGGCCGAGGGCGCACTGTGTTTTGGCGCCCACCGTGTATGAATCCGGGTGAGAGGCGGTTATGTCACGTTTGGGTGAAATTACAAACCTACCCCTATCGAAACCTATAGAAATCCAGCAGATAGGCTTTGCGTGGCAGGGATAGGCAGTAGTGATTTCCATCTCGCAGATTTTGGTTTCAGGCGGTTACTGCGACTTTCCCCGCTTCGTTCAAATTTTGCGGAGTGCATGTTTATCGTGCCAACTCAATTCGAATCCCGTTTGTATTCTATTTTTTTCGGGCGGGATCCATTTTCAATTGGAATTACATTCTATATACATCATTTTTTATATATACTTTCAAAAGCACAACACCATTTATACATAAATATGATTTACAAATGGCATGATCTCAGATTCATAAGGTTGTATCCATCAATTTGGATTTCCAAATATTTGAAACCACTTTATGTTGAAATCCAATGTATGCATTCCTCGCTAACTGTCCAATTAATGTGTGTTTCATGCGGGTTTTTTTTAACTTCTCAAACATGTATAATGTGTTTCACACATGCAACATATAGTGTAATCCCGTTTAGACATTAATTGCATGCATTGTTTGTAATTAAAGAATCTATGGATCACCAATATTGATAAACTATATAACATTACACGTGTGCCCAAATTAAAATGAACATGCATGTTTGATACACCAATTTGCGTTATGATATTATCGATGTCACGATCTCCAGTTTAAATATTTGAATCCCCTTTAATCCAGGTATTCGTCTCATATAGCTATCACTCATGCTTATACAAGACTATCTCTCTGGACCTATACACGTTCATCGTCTCTCAGGCATCTCTCGTGCTACCTGTATGTCGACAATGATATTTTATCTTCATAACACACTGACGGTACTCTCTCTCTCGACCTTCATCACTCTATCTCTCTCTAAGTATATCTCGCTGCTTGCTATGTGTCTCTAGATATGATTCTCCATGTGGAATCTCTTTCTCTCACACAAACACAAAACTTTGTCTCCCGGGGTCTCATTTCTCTCAACTATTCCCATGTGTGCCACTCGCACACCCCTCATACAGAGATGTCTTCCGCTCCATAGATATGAGAACCTACGACTCTTCCTCATCAATATCTCTTTCTCACACACAAACACAAACTCTGTCTCCCAGGGTCTCATATTTCTCCATTGTTATCTTGTATGTCGCTCAAACACACCCTCTCTCCCTAGAGATATCTTGTGTTCCCTCATATGTCTCTCTAGCTATCACTCTCGTTGTGAAATATCTTTCTCTCTTGCAGACACAAACTCTGTCTCTCTGGATCTCATTTCTCTCTGATATCTGTTTGTATGTGACTCACATGCACCCTCTCTCTATCTCTCTCACACCCACACACATAACCCAGCCTTCTGATCCACTCGACTCCTATCTCTAACGCACACTAGCTAGCATCTTTATCTTTCTATTTATCTGTTTCTCCATCAACCTTCTTTCTCGCCCTCACTCTTGATTCCTATCACGCACACTACATATGTTTCTCTCTACATGCAGTCAAGTGCCCTCTCACACACATATATAACTTCACCCTTTGAACCACCCGACGGTCATCTCCAACACCCAAACTAACGGATGTCCCTCTAGCTAGCATCTCCATCTCTGTATCTATCTGTAGTTTCTCCGTCAACATTTCTTTCTCGCACGGAGTCTTGCTTCCTATCACCCACACTATATATGTCTCTCCATACATATGCATTTATAGGTTGATCTCTTTTGCACAATCGTTGCGCCTCACCCCCTCTGCTCGCCATAGATGCATGCTCCAACCCACGCCACTATCTCTTAAAGACAAAAACACATGATCAATTGTCGGGCCTTCTTCCCTGCATTCTCACATGCATGCATATTGTCATACCGATCCGTCTCTCCCATGTCGTTGATCTTATGACTTATGTCTTCTTTCTTTTATCTCGATCATGCGCACGCGCACACACACACACACATCCCACGTATACATGTATACCTCTCACACATGCACGTTCAAGGTCTCTATGTCTCCATACGTAGTTAATTACCCTCAATCCTAATGCCACATCGAATCATTATCCTCTTTTGTGCACATAACTTCTGCCTGGATGGGCAAAACACAC
>NC_041387.1:417132316-417183825 GCF_002162155.2 Triticum dicoccoides
TCTCTCTCTCTCTCACACACACACAAACTAAGACTCCATCTCTCTCTCTCCTCTCTCTCTCTCTCTCACACACACACACCCCACACACACACTAAGACTCCATCTCACACACACATGCTCTAGGCGGAGCATTTGTTCCTACCACCCTTCATACAACCTTACCCGTATGATAAACAATCACCTTTATTTACTTGCATAACATGGACAAATTCCACTTTACTTTAGTAGTCAGCAAACTTATCATATGTACCCTTATAAAAAAACGAGTTGGCGATGATGGTGTGCCTGCCATCTTGTAATACAGATCATATGATCTATATCTGACGGATAGAAACCAAACTATGATAATTTAACAAAAGATACCCGCACCTCTCTCCACATCATTATCTCCCGCAACCTCATTGCTCAGCGATTAAAAAAGGAATAAGTCTCTGGAACAATCTAGCATGCATGGTGGCCGTTGCCGCCTGCCGGCGCCGTACATCCCCATGCCTCCGCCCATTCCGACCACCAGTCACCACCACGCTCCACTCCTCCTCGCCTTATCTCTCATCTTTCATTTTTTCGATGACATTCTCGAGATACCAGTTTTCCGATAAAATTCTCGAGATATCATTAGTTTTTACACATGGGATTACTCCTGCATGGGTCAATCACAACAGGTGTTTTGTAAAAAAATGCATATTGATGTTCCGTGCAATGCACGAGAATCTTGCTTGTAATTATATAACGCAAATCACGAGCAGGAAGTGACATTTTTTTGACACAACCACGTTAACATGGCCACGTAAATCATGAGCAGGAAGGAGAAGGGAAGCGGGCTGTAGAGTAACGTTTTTTACCATAATTTCTTAGGAAACTGAGTGCAATAATTGAGTAGTTTTGCAAACTACCATTACTACTACACCTGAAACGGTTCAAAACCTATACTCCCTTGCCAGCGCGCGCTTCCCGCGTGAAATGGTCAGCGTCACACTGGAGCGTCAGTGCCACATTAATGCCCGGCCAGAGCAGAGGAGATCTCTCACTGGCGCCGGCTTTGAAGTGGCGTGAATGCCGAGAGAGCGTCGCTTCCCGGTGCACGCGACTGCTCGGCGTCGAGACTGGCCATAGGCCCTGTTTGGATCCATGTGTTAGAGTTAGTTTGAGCTAGTTGGGGCTCAAATAGCCCTAAAGTATCCAAGCATGAGGGTTTAAATTGGAGCAAGTTGCACCGAACCCATCAAAAAAAACTATCCCACCCAAGAGGTGCTAACTGGAGATAGTTCTCATTGGGACCACTGAAAAATCACTTTTCTCTCTCCATGAAGTGCATTTATTGTCAATCTAACCCTGTCACCCAAACACCTCTTTGGCTACAGTTAGTTCAGGGTTAGTCATGAGTTAGTCTAACCTCTAGCTAAGTTAGAGTATCAAACAGGAGCAGTATAGGACATGGAAGTTGCTCAAAGCATACAGGCAAATTCGTACGTGAAAGGATTTTTTTCTTTTTGAAAACGGAACATGAAAGGAATTTTTTTTAGAATGCTCTTGGCATGTGGCTAACATGTGATAGTTAACCGACCTCAATAGACGGCAGAAACGCGAGCCCGCCGCACTTTGATAGAGACGAGGAGGGAGAAGCGATACAGGTTGCTGGACTACTAGAGATAGGTGTCGCACGGAAGCCAAGAAATATGGTGATAGCGTGGGTTAGCCATGTACTAGTATGATGTAACTACACTGGGCTGCCGTGTTTCATACTCTTCCAGTCCACTGTGGAGATGATTGCTTAATTTTATATTGCTGAATAATATTAAATATTATGAGTGCAGACGCTCCACCACGAGGTTCCTCCCTCCTTCTCGGTCGTCCGGAATCTATGTTCTTCCACTCTATTTTTTTTACGTGAGCTCTGTTCATCCTTTTGCCAACACGCGAGATATCTAGCATCAAGGTGGACATGTTATGCAATGATCGTTCCATCTATATGAAGAACACGTGGGACTGGAACTACGAGACGGACAGGTACCCAGGAGTGGACGTACGAACCTGAGTAATGTAGCACAGTAAGTGAAGTAGAAAGGCACAAATGGTATGAACATGTGTGGCATACAGGGTGTGTTTGGTTGCGTTCTCGTCTCAGCATAGTTGTTCCCTCTTCATGCATGCTCAACTCAACAACCCTCTTCATGCATGCTCTCTTCATGCATGCTTCTAGTGTATTTGTGCTAAACTAGTGTAGACTCATGCACCCTCCATACACTCTACCAAACACCCAAAATTAGGTCGAGAAGGGAACTCTTGGGCGGCATTTGTCTCTTACTACGTACTACCACTAAATGGTGTACGTGCAATGCACGGTGATGTTGTAGAGTACGTGCCTAAGTACTCTACTACAACTATATTAGTTGGAGGCACATATTAACTTTTTTATTTGTTTACGTGTATGCCCCGAGACCGTCCAACTAGACATGTCTTTCTCTCCAGGTCGCACTATGTATCGATCATACCACTAAGTACTACTACGTGTGGTCTCTGATACGTCCATTTTGCATCATGCTTTTATATCAGTATTTATTGCATTATGGGCTGTTATTTCATGTTATGTCACAATACTTATGGCTATTCTCTCTTATTTTACAAAGTTTACATGAAGAGGGAGAATGCTGGCAGCTGGAATTCTGGGCTGGAAGAGGAGCAAATATTGGAGACCTATTCTGCGCCACTCCAAAAATCCTGAAACTCCACGGAATATCTTAAAATAAATAAAGAAAAATCGTCGCCAAAGATGAAGGCCATGGGGCCCACACCCTGCTCACGAGGGTGGGGGGCGCCCCCCCCTTGGGCGCGCCCCCTACCTCGTGGGCCCCCTGGTGGCTCTTCGACGCCCATCTTCTCCTATATGAAGTCTTTCAATGAAAAAAACATGAAGCAACCTTTCAAGACGAGACTCCGCCGCCACGAGGCAGAACCTTGGCGGAACCAATCTAGGGCTCCGGCAGAGCTGTTCTGCCGGGGACACTTCCCTCCGGGAGGGGGAAATCATCACTATCGTCATCACCAACGCTCCTCTCATCGGGAGAGGGAAATATCCATCAACATCTTCACCAGCACCATCTCATCTCCAAACCCTAGTTCATCTCTTGTATCCAATTCTTGTCTCCAAGTCCGGGATTGGTGCTAGTAGGTTGCTAGTAGTGTTGATTACTCCTTGTAGTTGATGCTAGTTGGTTTATTTGGTGGAAGATCATACGTTCAGATCCTTTATGCATATAATTACCCCTCTGATTATGAACATGAATATGCTTTGTGAGTAGTTACATTTGTTCCTGAGGACAAGGGAGATGTCTTGCTATTAGTAGTCAAGTGAATTTGGTATTCGTTCAATATTTTGATAAGATGTATGTTATCTAGCCTCTAGTGGTGTTATGTGAACGTCGACTACATAACACTTCACCATTATTTGGGCCTAGAGGAAGGCATTGGGAAGTAATAAGTAGATGATGGGTTGCTAGAGTGACAGAAGCTTAAACCCTAGTTTATGCGTTGCTTCGTAAGGGGCTGATTTGGATCCATATGTTTCATGCTATGGTTAGGTTTACCTTAATACTTTTGTTGTAGTCGCGGATGCTTGCAATAGAGGTTAATCATAAGTGGGATGCTTGTTCAAGTAAGAACAGCACCCAAGCACCAGTCCACCCACATATCAAATTATCAAAGTACTGAACGCGAATCATATGAGCGTGATGAAAACTAGCTTGACGATATTCCCATGTGTCCTCGGGAGCGCTTTTCCTATTATAAGAGTTTTTCCAGGCTTGTCCTTTGCTACAAAAAGCATTGGACCACCTTGCTGCACTTTATTTACTTTTTTTACTTGTTGCTCGTTACAATTTATCTTATCACAAAACTATCTGTTACCACTTATTTCAGTACTTGCAGAGAATACATTGCTGAAAACCGCTTATCATTTCCTTCTGCTCCTTGTTGGGTTCGACACTCTTACTTATTGAAAGGACTACGATAGATCCCCTATACTTGTGGGTCATCAAGACTCTTTTCTGGCGCCGTTGCCGGGGAGTGTAGCGCCTTTGGTAGGTGGAATTTGGTAAGGAAAAATTTATATAGTGTGCTGAAATTTTCTATCACTTGTTACTATGGAAACTAATTCTCTGAGGGGCTTGTTCGGGGTATCTTCACCCCGTCCAGTAGAGCAAAGAGTTGCTCCTCAACCTACTGAACCTATTGAAAATGAAACTCCTTTTAAAATTCCTTCGGGTATGATGGAAAAACTGCTAGCTAACACTTTTACAGGAGATGGAACAATGCATCCTGATGAACATCTATTCTATGTGGATGAAGTTTGTGGACTATTTGAGCTTGCAGGTATACCCGATGATGTTGTTAAGAAGAAGGTCTTCCCTTTATCTTTGAAGGGAGATGCATTGACATGGTATAGGCTATGTGATGATACGAGATCATGGAACTATAAAAGATTGAAATTGGAATTTCATGAAAAGTATTACCCTATGCATCTTGTTCATCGTGATCGCAATTATATATATAATTTTTGGCCTCGCGAAGGAGAAAGCATCGCTCAAGATTAGGGGAGGCTTAAATCAATGTTATATTCATTCCCCAATCATGAGCTCCCAACAGAAATAATTATTCAAAGTTTTTATGCTCGGCTTTCTGATAACAATCGCACCATGCTCGATACTTCTTGTGTTGGCTCTTTTATGATGAAGACTATTGAATTTAAATGGAATTTATTGGATAGAATTAAATGCAACTCTGAAGATTGGGACCTCGACGAAGGTAAGGAGTCAGGTATGACACCTAAGTTTGATTGTGTTAAATCTTTTATGGATACCAATATTTTCCGTAAGTTTAGCACTAAATATGGACTTGACTCTGAGATAGTAGCTTCTTTCGGTGAATCTTTTTCTACCTATGTTGATCTCCCCAAGGAGAAGTGGTTTATATATCATCCTCCCATAGAAGTAAAAGTAGTTTCACCTATTAAAGTCGAAGAAAAGACTGTCACTTATAATGATCCTATTGTTCCCACTTCTTATTTTGAGAAACCACCTTTCCCTGTTAGAATAAAGGATCATGCTAAAGCTTCAACTGTGGTTAGTAAGAGAAATATTAGAACTTATACACCTCCTGAGCAAGTCAAAGTAGAACCTAATATTGCTATTGTTAAAGATCTCTTGTCTGATAATATTGATGGGCATGTTATTCAATTCTGTGGGAAACTGCTAGAATTGCTAAACCTTGTGCTAGAGATAAACATAGACCTGTGATAGGCGTGCCTATTATTTCTGTTAAAATAGGAGATCATTATTATCATGGCTTATGTGATATGGGTGCTAGTGCTATTGTAATACCCATTGACTTATACAAAGAAGTTATGCATGATATTGCACCTGCTGAGTTAGAAGATATTGATGTTACAATTAAACTTGCCAATAGAGATACCATATCTGCAATGGGAATTGTTAGAGATGTTAAAGTCTTGTGTGGGAAAACTAAATATCCCGCTGATTTTCTTGTTCTTGGTTCTCCACAAGATAGCTTTTGTCCCATTATATTTGGTAGACCCTTCTTGAATACTGTTAATGCTAAGATAGACTGCGAAAAGAATGTTGTTATTATTGGCTTGGATGATATGGTTCATGAGTTTAATTTCTCTAAATTTAGTAAACAACATCGTGAGGAAGAATTGCCTAGTAAGGATGAAAACATTGGTCTTGCTTCTATTGCCGTACCTCCTAGTGATCCTTCAGAACACTATTTGCTAGACCATGAAAATGATATGTTCATGAATGAAAGAAGGGAAATAGATGAAGTATTCTTTAAACAGGAACCTATTCTGCAACACAATTTGCTTGTTGAAATCCTAGGGGATCCTCCTCCACCCAAGGGTGATCCCGTGTTTAAGCTTAAACCGTTGCCTGATAATCTTAAATATGCTTATCTTGATGAAAAGAAAATATATCCTGTTATTATTAGTGCTAATCTTTCAGAGCATGAAGAAGAAAGTTTATTGAAAACTCTGAAGAAGCACCGTGCCGCTATTGGATACACTCTTGATGATCTTAAGGGCATTAGTCCCACTCTATGTCAACATAAAATAAATTTGGAAATGGATGCCAAACCAGTTCGTGATCCTCAATGACGCTTGAATCCTAAACTGAAAGAAGTGGTAAGAAAAGAAATACTCAAGCTTCTGGAGGCAGGTATAATTTATCACGTTGTTGATAGTCAGTGGGTAAGTCTTGTCCATTGTGTCCCTAAGAAGGGAGGTATTACTGTTGTCCCTAATGATAAAGATGAATTGTGTCACATCCCTAGTCTGGTATGACCTAGACTAGCTAGTCATTTGTGCATCATGTTTAAATTTTCATTTAAATTTGAAATGAGGATTGGTGGAACACTCAGAATCATTTTGAAAATGACCCAAATAAAAATTTCTCCAAAAGGGTCCAAGAAAATGCTCATGTTGCTCTCTGAAAATATTGGACAGAGATAAAAATCAAACCAATATTTTTAAGAGCTCATAGGTATTTATTTTGGGCATTTGGAATTAATGCATAAGTATTTGCATTGGAAATATATTAGTTATATATATTATTATATGTCCAAAAATTATGCCGTTTATAAAGGAGCTCTGGGATAATATAGTTAGCTCCTGCAAAAATTGGCATAAGGTAATTAAATGATTTAATATTTTAATTAAATCAAAACAAATGTCAGAAAAATAGAAAACAAAAATAAAAGAGGGAGGCTTACCTGGGCCTCCTCCCTGTGCGGCCTGGCCGGCCCAGCAGCCAGCGCCGGCCCAGCCCACTGGCCTCCTCTGTCGTCTTCGTCCTCGACAGAGGGAGGGGAGCGTGCCCGGCGCGCGCGCGCCACCGCGCCACGCCACCAGCCTCCCTGCTTGTCTGGCGCCCTTCTCGTCGCCCTGGACGCCCTGAAACGTCGCCACGCGCCGCCCCGGTCCTCTTCCACTCTCTCTTGCTCTCCCTCCTCCCCTGGACATCTCCCTCTCCCCGCACCCGAAGCACTGCCGCCGCCGCAGCTCACCACCGACGCGCTCCCCGCCGTCCCCTCGCCCCTCCGTAGAGTCCACGAGCTCCGCCACGACCCCCTCCACCTCCTCGTCGAGCCACGCACCTCCGGATGGCCTCCATCGTCGCCACCCTCGTCGTCTTCATCGTCGGCTGCCCGAGATCGCCGACGACGCTCCAGCCGCACCAGTGCTTCCCCGAGCCCGTTGACGCCTTCGTTGGATCCACTGTGAGCTTCTTCCCGTTTCCCCTCTCTTCTTCCCTTCATTCCCGCGCTGTAGCCCCGTTCCCCACCATGGCCGAAGCCATTGCCGCCACAGCTCCTCGCCGTCGTGGCCACAGCCGCCGCAGGCCGCAGCCGAGCTCGCCGTTGCACTCAGTGCACTCTGGCGAGTCGCGCGGACCCGCTCGCAGCCTCCCTAGTGCCCCGCAGCCCGATCCCGCTCGCGCCCGAACTCCGGCCGCCGCCCAAGTGGTCGCCGCCGTCGATTTAGTCCGTCTCCGGTGAAACGGAGGGCACCAGTGGATGCACGCGAGCTCCCGCTTTCCGCGCGTGCCCTCCGCTGCTCGATTGGGCGCCAGAGTGGCAATTCCGCGCCCTCCACCGTGTTTGCTGCCGCCGGCGGCTAAACGCCGGCGTGTTAGCCCCAGTTGACCAGGGGGTTTGACCTCCCCTGGCTCAATGACTAGTGGGGCCCGTCCCTGCTAATTCTAGTTAGGATTAGTTTAAATTTAATTAACCTCTGTTATTTAAACTGACACTGACAGTGGGCCCCAGCGCCACTAACTTTTAATTAGGATTAAACTAACCTCTGTTAACCCCCCCTGTCACTGACGTGTGGACCCCACACGTCAGGTTTGACCCCAGTCAGCCGCAGTTGACTGCTGACGTCATGCTTACTCAATGCTGGCGCAATATATATTTTCTGGAATTAAAATAAATCAGGAAATTCCAGAAATTGATTTAAACTTCAAAAATTCATATCAATTCAACCGTAGCTCAGATTAAAATAATTTATATATGAAAAATTATCAGAAAAATGCAATCTTTCCATCTGTACTAGTTTCATGCATGACAAACCAACTTATACATGCTGAATATGAGAAAACACATTATGGCATATATAGGAGCTTAATTTGGAGATGCATTTGAACTTTTGGTTCAAATGGACTTCAAACCAAATGATTACTAGTTGAATTAGCTCAAACAACCTCACATCCTCATGCCATGTTCATGCATAATATTGATGCATATGTTTGTGTATTGATTGCCGGCACCGTTCCTTCTCGATAGGTCCTGCTCCGGAGCTGTTCCAGAGTACCTGTCTATGAAGCAGTGCCTCCTCTGTTGATTTATCAGGCAAGCAAACCCCCTTGTTCATTTCGATAAAACCCTACTCTCTCGCTCCTGCTCTCAGTTATTGCATTAGGACAACAACGATTCATCTGCTACTTTGTGCTGCGGTAGTTGAACCCATTCCTCTGCATGACCTGTCATTGCCACAGTAAATAGTTGAAACCCACTAGCATGTGTAGGAGTTGATTGCAGCCACTGATGTGTTCCTACCATGCTATGCCTGCTATTGCTTAGAATTGTGTCAGGTCTGATTCATTGGGATGAATTGGAGTGTTACGATATGTTCTGGTGCTGAGAGTTAAGTGTGTGAACACGTTTTGGTAAAGGTAGCGGTGAGAGGCCATGTAGGAGTACATGGTGGGTTGTCTCACTGGAATCGTCCTTAAGCACTGAGTCCTATGTATGTTGTCCAATGACTCGATACTACCACACATTGGGTTCCGGTAACTTGACCCCTCTCGACTTATTAACCAACTTGGTCTCTGTCCAGGAGTCGCAACTAGTTTCTGGTGTTTGTAGGTAGTACTATTTTTCTACCAAGTGGCACCCGGCAGGGTGGGCTTGGGACAGACTAGGAACACGTGGCCTGGTCTACCGAGTGGCACCCGGATGGTGGGCTCGGGAACCCTGCACACATCGTTTGGGGCCGTGAGCGACACCCCGGCCAGATCTCCTTGCGGATGGAACCCGAATAGGCGATAAACCTGGGCTAGAGTCTTGTGTGGTTAGTCAGGTCATGGCCGACACCCTCGCCAGGCTTCCGCTTGAAGGTTGCCGAGATACATGACGTGTACATGGCGGTAAGTGGCGAGAGCGTGTGTGAAGAAGTACACCCCTGCAGGGTTAACATGATCTATTCGAATAGCCGGGTCCGCGGTTATGGACTTCTTGGATGCTTACATGGTACATAAACAACTTGAAGTGGATACCCTAAAAGGCTCAAGACAAGTGTGAGTGCTATGGATGGCCTTCTCGTAGGGAGACGGGGATGAATCCATAGTAGTGTATTGTGTGGTGATTAGTGGACTCGTGTACGTTGTCTCACCTCAAGATTTTCTAGTAGTCGTAGAACAGGATAGCCACAGAGTTAAAGCTGGCTTGCTGCAGCTAAACCCCACATTACTCTCTTGATACAAATGCATGTATGATAGGATCTAATGTAAGTCTTGCTGAGTACCTTTGTACTCATGTTGCTTTATTTATGTTTTTTGCAGCGGAGACTTCGGTCTTATTAGTGTTCCGTGGACTTCGACGAGTAGCTTGTACCTCAGCTACGATCTTGATCAGACGTTGTAGATAGTCAGGCTTTCAGCCTTTTTCATTTGTAGATGTCTGTACCCAGACATGTAATGCTTCCGCTTGTTGCTTGTATGCTCTGTATGATGGGTCTTGTGACCCCTGTTTGCAATAAATGCTATGATGGCTCTTCTGAGCCTTTATCTATTTGAGTTGTTGAGTTATGTTGTGATGCCATGTTGTACAGCACATACTTGCATGTTATGCGTACATGTAATGTGTATTGCTATGTGTGGGATCTGACTATCTAGTTGTTTATTCTTAGTAGCCTCTCTTACCGGGAAATGTCTCCTAGTGCTTCCACTGAGCCCTGGTAGCTTGCTACTGCTCCGGAACACTTAGGCTGGCCGGCATGTGTCCTTCTTCGTTCCTGTGTCTGTCCCTTCGGGCAAATGTCACGCGATGAATACCGGAGTCCTGTTAGCCCGCTACAGCCCGGTTCACCGGAGTCCTGTTAGCCTAGTGCTACAGCCTGGATTCACTCGCTGATGACCGACACGTTCGATGCTGGGTCATGGATGCCTGTCCCTGTAAGTTAGTGCCACTTTGGGTTTACGACTAGCCATGTCATCCCGGGCTCTTTATCATATGGATGCTAGCGACACCATCATATACGTGTGCCAAAAGGCGCAAACGGTCCCGGGCAAAGGTAAGGCGACACCCGTGGGGATACCGTGCGTGAGGCCGCAAAGTGATATGAGGTGTTACATGCTAGATCGATGTGGCATTGAGTCGGGGTCCCGATAGTGCTGGTATCAGAGCCTGACTGCCTGTAGGATTACCAAGCCAAACTGGTCGAAGTTGAGTCTAGAAATTCTTTAGTTATGTAAGGGAATTGATTGTGGGAAGGAACGTAAGGCTCTTTTTACTTCTTATACCTCATGGCCTTCTGATCTGAGTCATCCTATCTTTCCAACGGGGTTAAGGAACTAGGCTTTCTCTTCCGTCTATCGGGATCACGTGTTACTACTCCGTAGTCCCATAGGATTGGTTAATCAGAGTCATACCCCAGTTTTCGAGTACTTCCGGTGTAGTCTGTTTAGTATGATCTCAGAACCTTGAGTAATGATGATGAGTATGTTACCACCCCATTTTTAGCAGGATGTCTCATTCTGAGCATTTTACTGCCGTTATGCTGCCGGAATTTTCCTAGGAGTTCGAGAGATACTAATTCCTTGTCCTACATTCTACAGTCTATAGTTGATGTTTACTCCGTCCCTGGTTTCGTTTCTCAGGATGTCATCAAGTTCTGTTGCTCGTAGCCAGAACCATGAAGATGGTAGGGATGAGGATCCTCCCGACCCGCCTTCGTTGACAGAGTTCATGTTATAAATGGAGAGGAACAAGCGTGAGTCCAACCGTTTGTTGGCACGTATCGAGGAGAATACCGCACATCAGTCCAATAAGTCTGCGACCATTCATGACTTCATTCGCTTGCACCCACCTACCTTTCATCATTCCATCGAGCCACTCGATGCAGATGACTGGCTCCGTAGCATCACTCATAAGCTGTGTTCCGCGAGCGTAGCTGCAGATGGCAAGGTCACTTATGCCACATATCACCTGGAAGGTCCTGCTAGTCTTTGGTGGCAGAACTATGAGGCTATGCTTCCAGCTGACCAGACTCCCACCTGGAGGGATTTCGTTGAGGCTTTTCGCGAGCATCACATTCCCCAGGCCCTCATCGATCGCAAGAGAGAAGAGTTCTGTAGTCTCACCCAGAATAAGATGGTTGTTGATGCTTATAGTAGAGAGTTTGAGAACCTCGCCCGCTATGCCACAGAAGAAGTGTCCACGGACGCCAAGAAGCAGGCTAGGTTCCGGAAGGGTCTCAATCCCAAGTTGCGTCGTGATCTCCACCTGCATCATTGTGATACATTCCAAGCCCTTGTGAACAAGGCCATCAATGCAGAGACAGCTCAGCTCACTTACGAGGAGTCTCGTAAGCACACCCATGATTTGGGATCTTCCTCTGGCTCTAGTTCCCAGAAGCGCCGGATTTGGGTTCCAAACTCCGCTCTTCCTTCCGGATATACACCGAGGTCATCTCATGTGGTGCCTCCCCCAGCTCAGTCATATGTTCCACCCAGGCCTACTGGTAGACCGCTTGTCAGTGCGGGTCCACGTCCAACCTCAGGGACTTGCTTCACAAGCGGGAAGCCAGGACACTATGCACGTGACTGCTCTCAGACTAGTTATGCTCCACCCCAGCCCGAGAAGACTGTTGGCTGTGTTAAGCCGCCGAGTAAGACGATCAAAGCCAAGCTAGTTCACACTGAACGTGGACGTGTGCATCACGTCTCAGCTAAAGATGCTCATGCTGATCCGGATGTCGTTCTTGGTACACTCCTTGTCAATTGTCACCCAGCATCAGTTCTATTCGATACTGGAGCATCTCACTCCTTCATTTCTGAAGGCTATGCTCATTTGCACGACATGTCATTTTGTGATATGCCAACTCCGCTTGAAATCCAAACCCCAGGGTCTAGATGGCAGACCACCAGAATCAGCCATGGTAATGAAATCCTTGTTGACAGACTCGTATTCCTTGCATCACTGGTAGCCCTCAAGTCCTCAGATGTTAACATCATCTTGGGTATGGACTGGATGACAGCTCATCATGCCAAGATTGATTGTTACACAAGATCTGTTCAGCTTACACACCCATCTGGCAAGATAGTCACTGTCTCCACTAGAGTTGCAAAGCGTCAACTCTATTCTCTTAATGCCAGCCCTCTTCCAGACCTTGAAGATATCCCGGTAGTCTGTGACTTTCCGGATGTCTTTCTAGAGGAACTGCCAGGTGTTCCACCTGACAGAGATGTAGAGTTCGTCATAGATCTTATCCCAGGAACTGCTCCAATCTCCAGAAGACCTTACAAGATGGCACCCTTAGAACTAGCCGAGCTTAAGAAACAACTCGATGAGTCCTTGCAAAAGGGTTTCATCCGTCCTAGTTCTTCTCCTTGGGCTTGCCCCGTCCTCTTTGTCAAGAAGAAAGACGGTACGGACCGGATGGTTGTAGATTATCGTCCCGTTAATTTGGTCACGATAAAGAACAAGTATCCGCTCCCCAGAATCAACGATCTATATGATCAGCTCGCTGGATCCTCAGTCTTCTCCAAGATGGATTTAAGGTTAGGCTACCACCAAATCAAAATCAGAAACGGGGACATTCCCAAGACAGCTTTTGTCACTCATTATGGCCAGTACGAGTACACCGTCATGTCCTTTGGCCTAACCAACGCCCCAGCCACATTCTCCCGCCTGATGAACTCGATCTTCATGGAGTACTTAGATAAGTTCGTCGTGGTTTACCTCGATGATATTCTTATTTACTCGAAGAACGAGGAAGAGCATGCCGAACATCTTAGACTTGTGTTAGAAAAACTTAGAGAGCACCGCCTTTATGCCAAGTTCTCCAAGTGTGAATTTTGGTTGCCAGAAGTGACCTACTTAGGCCACGTAATCTCTGGTAAGGGCATTGCTCAATCCCGAGAGAGTTCAAGCCGTTCTCGATTGGACTCCACCTGAGACCGTTAAACAAGTCAGGAGTTTCCTTGGTCTAGCCAGCTATTGTCGCCGCTTTGTTGAAAAACTTCTCCAAAGTAGCCAAACCCCTCACGGAACTTCTCAAGAAAGATAAAAAGTTCGAGTGGTCCCCACAGTGTGAGTACAGTTTTCAGGAACTGAAAAGACGCCTGACTTCTGCTCCCATACTTGTGCCACCAGATTTCACTAAAGACTTTATTATCTACTGCGACGCCTCACGACAGGGACTAGGTTGCATTCTTACGCAGGATCGTCATGTGATTGCCTATGCATCTCGACAGTTGCATCCACATGAGGATAATTATCCTACACATGATCTAGAGCTTGCAGCCGTAGTCTATGCACTCAAGACCTGGCGACATTACCTCCTTGGTAAAGTTGCGAGATCTACACCGATCACCAAAGTCTCAAGTATATCTTCACCCAACCGGATCTGAACCTTAGGCAACGACGTTGGTTGGAGTTAATCACAGATTATGATCTAGGGATTACCTACACCCCAGGCAAAGCCAATGTCATGGCTGATGCTCTAAGCCGTAAATCCTATTGCAACAATCTCATGTTGCAGCAAGGCCAATCACTTCTCCATGAGGAATTCTGTAAGCTTAATCTTCACATTGCTCCTCACGGATTCCTTTCTACCTTGGTGGCGAAACCTACCCTTGTGGATCTTATCATAGAAGCCCAGAAGCATGATACGGGGATTACCTGGATCAGGAGAAACCTTGCCAAGGGTATTGCTGGTAGTTTCTCTATAGATGATCGAGGTGTTGTTTTCTTTGGGAACCGCCTGGTGGTCCCCAAGAAGCAACATCTTCGACAATTGATTCTCAAGGAGGCGCATGAATCTCCTCTCACGATTCATCCCGGTAGTACTAAGATGTATCAGGACCTACGCCAGAGGTTCTGGTGGACTAGGATGAAGAGAGAAATCGCTGAGTTCATTGCTAAATGTGACGTTTGTCGTCGCGTTAAGGCAGAGCATCAAAGACCTGCTGGCACCCTTCAGCCTTTAGCTATTCCTGAATGGAAATGGGATAAAGTTGGTATGGACTTCATCACCGGCTTTCCCAGGACCAAGAGAGGGAATAACGCTATCTTCGTAGTCGTTGATCGTCTTTCCAAAGTGGCTCACTTCCTTCCTGTTCGAGAAAATATCACTGCTAGTCAGCTTGCTGACTTATACATTTCTCGAATAGTATCACTCCATGGTGTTCCACTAGAGATCAATTCAGACCGTGGCAGTCTTTTCACTTCTCATTTCTGGGAGAGTTTCCAAACTGCCATGGGAACCCATGTTTCCTTCAGTACCGCTTTCCACCCTCAGTCGAGTGGTCAGGTGGAATGGGTCAACCAAATTCTCGAAGACATGCTTAGAGCTTGCGTTATCTCATTCGGTATGGATTGGGAGAAATGTCTTCCTTTTGCCGAGTTTGCTTATAACAATAGCTATCAATCCAGCCTCAAGAAAGCTCCTTTTGAGGTTCTCTATGGACGGAGATGTCGAACACCTTTGAACTGGTCAGAAACCGGTGAAAGACAATTCTTTGGACCGGACATGATCCAGGAGGCAGAAGAGCAAGTTCGCATCATTCGTGAGAATTTGAAAACAGCCCAGTCTCGTCAGAAAAGCCAGTACGATCGTCATCATAAGGATATGACTTATGAAATTGGCGACCAGGCTTACCTTCGGGTTACTCCTTTGAAGGGTACCCATCGTTTCGGTATCAAGGGCAAGTTGGCTCCTCGTTACATTGGTCCTTTTCGTATTCTCGCTAAACGAGGAGAGGTTGCCTACCAATTGGAACTACCCCCACATCTTTCTCGAGTTCATGATGTCTTCCACGTCTCTCAACTCAGGTGTTGCTTCTCGGATCCCATCCGCGGATTGGACCACGAAACACTTGATCTACAAGATAACCTCACATACCGAGAGTACCCGGTTCGCATCCTTGATCAAGCCGAGCGTGTTACCCGACGTCAGAACATCAAGTTTCTCAAAGTTCAGTGGTCTCATCATTCCGAGAGAGAAGCTACTTGGGAGCGAGAAGATCGTCTTCGACTGGAGTACCCCGCTTTCTTTTCGTCGACCCCTGAATCTCGGGGCGAGATTCTTTCAAGTGGGGGCGAGTTGTCACATCCCTAGTCTGGTATGACCTAGACTAGCTAGTCATTTGTGCATCATGTTTAAATTTTCATTTAAATTTGAAATGAGGATTGGTGGAACCCTCAGAATCATTTTGAAAATGACCCAAATAAAAATTTCTCCAAAAGGGTCCAAGAAAATGCTCATGTTGCTCTCTGAAAATATTGGACAGAGATAAAAATCAAACCAATATTTTTAAGAGCTCATAAGTATTTATTTTGGGCATTTGGAATTAATGCATAAGTATTTGCATTGGAAATATATTAGTTATATATATTAATATATGTCCAAAAATTATGCCGTTTATAACGGAGCTCTGGGATAATATAGTTAGCTCCTGCAAAAATTGGCATAAGGTAATTAAATGATTTAATATTTTAATTAAATCAAAACAAATGTCAGAAAAATAGAAAACAAAAATAAAACAGGGAGACTTACCTGGGCCTCCTCCCTGTGCGGCCTGGCCGGCCCAGCAGCCAGCGCCGGCCCAGCCCACTGGCCTCCTCTGTCGTCTTCGTCCTCGACAGAGGGAGGGGAGCGTGCCCGGCGCGCGCGCGCGCCACCGCGCCACGCCACCAGCCTCCCTGCTTGCCTGGCGCCCTTCTCGTCGCCCTGGACGCCCTGCAACATCGCCACGCGCCGCCCCGGTCCTCTTCCACTCTCTCTCGCTCTCCCTCCTCCCCTGGACATCTCCCTCTCCCCACACCCGAAGCACTTCCGCCGCCGCAGCTCACCACCGACGCGCTCCCCGCCGTCCCCTCGCCCCTCCGTAGAGTCCACGAGCTCCGCCACGACCCCCTCCACCTCCTCGTCGAGCCACGCACCTCCGGACGGCCTCCATCGTCGCCACCCTCGTCGTCTTCATCGTCGGCTGCCCGAGATCGCCGACGACGCTCCGGCCGCACCAGTGCTTCCCCGAGCCCGTTGACGCCTTCGTTGGATCCACCGTGAGCTTCTTCCCGTTTCCCCTCTCTTCTTCCCTTCGTTCCCGCGCCGTAGCCCCGTTCCCCACCATGGCCGAAGCCATCGCCGCCACAGCTCCTCGCCGTCGTGGCCACAGCCGCCGCAGGCCGCAGCCGAGCTCGCCGTTGCACTCAGTGCACTCTGGCGAGTCGCGCGGACCCGCTCGCAGCCTCCCTAGTGCCCCGCAGCCCGATCACGCTCGCGCCCGAACTCCGGCCGCCGCCCAAGTGGTCGCCGCCGTCGATTTAGTCCGTCTCCAGTGAAACAGAGGGCACCAGTGGATGCGCGCGAGCTCCCGCTTCCCGGGCGTGCCCTCCGCTGCTCGATTGGGCGCCAGAGTGGCAATTCCGCGCCCTCCGCCGCGTTTGCTGCCGCCGGCGGCTAAACACCGGCGTGTTAGCCCCAGTTGACCAGGGGGTTTGACCTCCCCTGGCTCAATGACTAGTGGTGCCCGTCCCTGCTAATTCTAGTTAGGATTAGTTTAAATTTAATTAACCTCTGTTATTTAACCTGACACTGATAGTGGGCCCCAGCGCCACTAACTTTTAATTAGGATTAAACTAACCTCTGTTAACCCCCCCCCCCCTGTCACTGACGTGTGGACCCCACACGTCAGGTTTGACCCCAGTCAGCCGCAGTTGACTGCTGACGTCATGCTTACTCAATGCTGGCGCAATATATATTTTCTGGAATTAAAATAAATCAGGAAATTCCAGAAATTGATTTAAACTTCAAAAATTCATATCAATTCAACCGTAGCTCAGATTAAAATAATTTATATATGAAAAATTATCAGAAAAATGCAATCTTTCCATCTGTACTAGTTTCATGCATGACAAACCAACTTATACATGCTGAATATGAGAAAACACATTATGGCATATATAGGAGCTTAATTTGGAGATGCATTTGAACTTTTGGTTCAAATGGACTTCAAACCAAATGATTACTAGTTGCATTAGCTCAAACAACCTCACATCCTCATGCCATGTTCATGCATCATATTGTTGCATATGTTTGTGTATTGATTGCCGGCACCGTTCCTTCTCGATAGGTCCTGCTCCGGAGCTGTTCCAGAGTACCTGTCTGTGAAGCAGTGCCTCCTCTGTTGATTTATCAGGCAAGCAAACCCCCTTGTTCATTTCGATAAAACCCTACTCTCTCGCTCCTGCTCTCAGTTATTGCATTAGGACAACAACGATTCATCTGCTACTTTGTGCTGCGGTAGTTGAACCCATTCCTCTGCATGACCTGTCATTGCCACAGTAAATAGTTGAAACCCACTAGCATGTGTAGGAGTTGATTGCAGCCACTGATGTCTACCTACCATGCTATGCCTGCTATTGCTTAGAATTGTGTCAGGTCTGATTCATTGGGATGAATTGGAGTGTTACGATATGTTCTGGTGCTGAGAGTTAAGTGTGTGAACACGTTTTGGTAAAGGTAGCAGTGAGAGGCCATGTAGGAGTACATGGTGGGTTGTCTCACTAGAACCGTCCTTAAGCACTGAGTCCTATGTATGTTGTCCAATGACTCGATACTACCACACATTGGGTTCCGGTAACTCGACCCCTCTCGACTTATTAACCAACTTGGTCTCTGTCCAGGAGTCGCAACTAGTTTCTCGTGTTTGTAGGTAGTGCTATTTTTCTACCAAGTGGCACCCGGCAGGGTGGGCTTGGGACAGACTAGGCACACGTGGCCTGGTGTACCGAGTAGCACCCGGATGGTGGGCTCGGTAACCCTGCACACATCGTTTGGGGCCGTGAGCGACACCCCGGCCGGATCTCCTTGCGGATGGAACCCGAATAGGCGATAAACCTGGGCTAGAGTCTTGTGTGGTTAGTCAGGTCGTGGCCGACACCCTCGCCAGGCTTCCGCTTGAAGGTTGCCGAGATACATGACGTGTACATGGTGGTAAGTGGCGAGAGCGTGTGTGAAGAAGTACACCCCTGCAGGGTTAACATGATCTATTCGAATAGCCGGGTCCGCGGTTATGGACTTCTTGGATGCTTACATGGTACATAGACAACTTGAAGTGGATACCCTAAAAGGCTCAAGACAAGTGTGAGTGCTATGGATGGCCTTCTCGTAGGGAGACGGGGATGAATCCATAGTAGTGTATTGTGTGGTGATTAGTGGACTCGTGTACGTTGTCTCACCTCAAGATTTTCTGGTAGTCGTAGAACAGGATAGCCACAGAGTTAAAGCTGGCTTGCTGCAGCTAAACCCCACATTACTCTCTTGATACAAATGCATGTATGATAGGATCTGATGTAAGTCTTGCTGAGTACCTTTGTACTCATGTTGCTTTATTTATGTTTTTTGCAGCGGAGACTTCGGTCTTATTAGTGTTCCGTGGACTTCGACGAGTAGCTTGTACCTCAGCTACGATCTTGATCGGACGTTGTAGATAGTCAGGCTTTCAGCCTTTTTCATTTGTAGATGTCTGTACCCAGACATGTAATGCTTCCGCTTGTTGCTTGTATGCTCTGTATGATGGGTCTTGTGACCCCTGTTTGCAATAAATGCTATGATGGCTCTTCTGAGCCTTTATCTATTTGAGTTGTTGAGTTATGCTATGATGCCATGTTGTACAACACATACTTGCATGTTATGCGTACGTGTAATGTGTATTGCTATGTGTGGGATCTGACTATCTAGTTGTTTATTCTTAGTAGCCTCTCTTACCGGGAAATGTCTCCTAGTGCTTCCACTGAGCCCTGGTAGCTTGCTACTGCTCCGGAACACTTAGGCTGGCCGGCATGTGTCCTTCTTCGTTCCTGTGTCTGTCCCTTCGGGGAAATGTCACGCGATGAATACCGGAGTCCTGTTAGCCTGCTACAGCCCGGTTCACCGGAGTCCTGTTAGCCCAGTGCTACAGCCTGGATTCACTCGCTGATGACCGACACGTTCGATGCTGGGTCATGGATGCCTGTCCCTGTAAGTTAGTGCCACTTTGGGTTTACGACTAGCCATGTCATCCCGGGCTCTTTATCATATGGATGCTAGCGACACCATCATATACGTGTGCCAAAAGGCGCAAACGGTCCCGGGCAAAGGTAAGGCGACACCAGTGGGGATACCGTGCGTGAGGCCGCAAAGTGATATGAGGTGTTACATGCTAGATCGATGTGGCATTGAGTCGGGGTCCCGACAAATTGATTCCGCAAAGAATTATCACAGGTTATAGGATGGTAATTGATTTCCGCAAATTAAATAAGGCTACTAAGAAAGATCATTACCCCTTACCTTTTATTGATCAAATGCTAGAAATATTATGCAAACATACACATTATTGCTTTCTAGATGGTTATTCTGGTTTCTCTCAAATACATGTGTCGGCTAAAGATCAATCAAAGACTACTTTTACATGCCCTTTTGGTACTTTTGCTTATAGACGTATGCCTTTCGGTTTATGTAATGCACCTGCTACCTTTCAAAGATGCATGATGGCTATATTCTCTGATTTTTGTGAAAAAATTTGTGAGGTTTTCATGGACGATTTTTCCGTCTATGGTTCCTCTTTTGATGATTGCTTGAGCAATCTTGATCGAGTTTTGCAGAGATGTGAAGAAACTAATCTTGTCTTGAATTGGGAAAAGTGCCACTTTATGGTTAATGAAGGTATTGTCTTGGGGCACAAAGTTTCTGAAAGAGGTATTGAAGTTGATAAAGCCAAGGTTGATGCTATTGAAAAGATGCCATGTCACAAGGACATCAAAGGTATAAGAAGTTTCCTTGGTCACGCTGGATTTTATAGGAGGTTCATTAAGGACTTCTCAAAAATTTCTCGGACTCTGACTAATTTATTACAAAAGGATGTACCATTTGTCTTTGATGATGATTGAGTAGAAGCATTTGAAATACTTAAGGAAGCATTAGTCTCTGCGCCTATTGTTCAGCCACCTGATTGGAATTTACCCTTTGAAATTATGTGTGATGCTAGTGATTATGCCGTAGGTGCTGTTCTAGGGCAAAGAGTTGATACGAAATTAAATGTTATCCATTATGCTAGTAAGACTCTAGACAATGCTCAAAGAAATTATGCTACTACCGAAAAGGAACTTTTAGCAGTTGTATTTGCTTGTGATAAATTCAGACCCTATATTGTTGATTCTAAAGTAACTATCCACACTGATCATGCTTCTATTAAATATCTTATGGAAAAGAAAGATGCTAAACCTAGACTTATTAGATGGGTTCTCTTGCTGCAAGAATTCGATTTGCATATTGTTGATAGAAAAGGAGCTGAGAACCCCGTTGCAGACAACTTATCAAGGTTAGAGAATGTTCTTGATGACCCACTACCTATTGATGATAGCTTTCCTGATGAACAATTAAATGTCATAAGCACTTCTCATAGCACTCCATGGTATGCTGATTATGCTAATTATATTGCTGCTAAATTTATACCACCTAGCTTCACATACCAACAAAAGAAAAAGTTTTTCTATGATTTGTGACATTACTTTTGGGATGACCCACATCTTTATAAAGAAGGAGTAGATGGTGTTATTAGACGTTGTGTACCTGAGCATGAACAGGAACAGATCCTATGCAAGTGTCACTCCGAAGCTTATGGAGGACACCAGGCTGGAGATAGAACTGCACATAAGGTATTGCAATCCGGTTTTTATTGGCCCACTCTCTTCAAGGATGCCCGTAAGTTTGTTGTCATGCGATGAATGTCAAAGAATTGGTAATATTAGTAGACGTCAAGAAATGCCTATGAATTATTCACTTGTTACTGAACCATTTTATGTTTGGGGCTTTGATTATATGGGACCTTTTCCTGCCTCTAATGGATATACACATATTTTAGTTGCTGTTGATTACGTTACTAAGTGGGTAGAAGCTATTCCAACCAGTAGTGCTGATCATAACACCTCTATTAAAATGCTTAAGGACGTTATTTTTCTGAGGTTTGGAGTCCCTAGATATTTAATGACTGATGGTGGTTCACACTTTATTCATGGTGCTTTCCGTAAAATGCTTGCTAAATATGACGTTAATCATAGAATTGCATCTCCATATCACCCGCAGTCTAGTGGTCAAGTAGAATTGAGCAATAGAGAGCTCAAATTAATTTTGCAAAAGACTGTTAATAGGTCTAGAAAGAATTGGTCCAAGAAACTTGATGATGCATTATGGGCCTATAGAACTGCATATAAGAATCCTATGGGTATGTCTCCGTATAAAATGGTTTATGGAAAAGCATGTCAGTTACCTCTCGAACTAGAACATAAGGCATATTGGGCTACTAAAGAGCTCAACTATGATTTCAAACTTGCCGGTGAGAAAAGGTTATTTGATATTAGCTCACTTGATGAATGGAGAACCCAAGCTTATGAAAATGCCAAGTTGTTTAAAGAAAAAGTTAAAAGATGGCATGACAAAAGGATACAAAAGCGTGAGTTTAATGTAGGTGATTATGTATTGCTATACAACTCTCGTTTAAGATTTTTTGCAGGAAAACTTCTCTCTAAATGGGAAGGTCCCTACGTTATCGAGGAGGTCTATCGTTCCGGTGCCATAAAGATCAACAACTTCGAAGGCACAAATCGGAAGGTAGTAAACGGTAAAAGGATCAAACATTATATCTCAGGTAATCCCATAAATGTTGAAACCAATATTATTGAAACCGTAACCCCGGAGGAATACATAAGGGACACTTTCCAGACCATTTCAGACTCTGAAAAGGAATAGGTATGTGGTACGGTAAGTAAACCGACTCCAAAACAATTTTTAAGGCAATATTTCTCCATTTTGGAATATTTAGAAAAATAGAAAAATAAGTGGCAGTCCGGGAAGGACACGAGGCCTCCACGAGGGTGGAGGGCGCGCCCTACCCCCCTGGGCGCACCCCCTACCTCGTGAGCACCTCGTGTGCCCTTCGGACTCCGTTTTCTTGCACGATGTGTATTTTGGTCGGTAAAAATTCATTATATATTCTCCCGAAGGTTTTGACTCTCGTATCACACAAATATCCTCTGTTCTTGTTTCGAGCTGTTTTCTGTCAGGGTTGTCAAGGCCAGGCATCATGTCGTCCCCCTCCTCCGACAATGGCGACAAAGATGCTTGGCTAATGAAGATAGAGCTGAAGAGGGAAGAACCCATGGAGATCAACGAGGATGAAGGGATCAAGGAGGCCACGGAGGACCAAGCTCCGGCAGCAGAAGACATCCTCCAACTTGATCACAACTTTCTCACCCCAATTGAAATTGAAGCTTTCAAGCTGATTGAGTTAGATAGTATTCAAAACAAGTATCTCACAAGTGAAAATATTTTGTTGAAGGAGCATATTGTTGCACTCAAGGGCATTATCCGCAAGTTGGAGGATCTCTTATGCTTGATGTGCGACTATCCATCATCTCCACCTTCACTGACAATGAAGGAGACATAATCACATGGGTATGGGCACTCCCCTTGGCAACTGCCAAGCTTGGGGGAGGTGCCATGGTATCGTATCACCATCACAACTCCTATCTTTACCGTTTATCTTAGTTCGATCCTTTTAGTAGTATCTTGATTTAGTAGAATAAAGTCATGGCATGATCTAGTTTTGAGTTTTGCTTTATGATCCTTCTTTGTAATCAAGTCTGTGAGCTATATAATAAAGTTTAGTGTTGAGTCAAGGGCTTGATTATTTTGCCATGATCTTAGGGTGAATAAAAGAAAAAGAATAAAAAGAAACAAATAGGTCATATTGATCTTATTGAAAGTAATGACTTCACATAGAAAGAGTGTGATGATTAAAAGTTGTTGGGAGTTGGAAAATATAGCTTTGGTCATCGTTGCAATTAATAGGAAGTAATAAGGAAAGAGAGGTTTCACATATAGATATATTATCATTGACATCTTTTATGATTGGGAGCACTCATTAAAATACGACATGCTAAAGAGTTGATGTTGGACAAGGAAGACAACATAATGAGTTATGTTTTCTTACATCTGAGATAAAGTATGTTGTCATGGATCCTCTAACGTGTTGAGCTTGCCTTTCCCCCTCATGCTAGCCAAATTCTCAGCACCAAGTAGAGATACTACTTGTGCTTCCAAATACCCTTAAACCAGTTTTGCCATGAGAGTCCACCATATCTACCTATGGATTGAGTAAGATCCTTCAAGTAAGTTGTCATCGGTGCAAGCAATAAAAATTTCTCTGTAAATATGCATGAGTTGTTAGTGCAGAGAAAATAAGCTTTGTACGAAATTGTTGTGGAAGTAATAAAAGCGACGGACTACATAATAAAGGTCCACATACAAGGGACAATATTAAGTGACGTTCTTTTGCATTAATATTTTGTGCATCAACCCTAAACGTGCATGACAACCTCTGCTTCCCTCTGTGAATGGCCTATCTTTTATTATTATCCTCTACCTTATGCAAGAGTCGCGGTGATCTTCACCTTTCCTTTTTCATTTTATCCTTTGGCAAGCTCAGCATGTTGGAAAGAACATGATATATATATCTAATTAGATGTAGGGGAGCATGAATTGTTATTGTTGACATTACCCTTGAGGTAAAAGGTCATGGGGCAAAACTATAAGCCCCTATCTTTCTCCGTGTCCGATTAAAACTCCGTAACCACAAGTATTGCGTGAGTGTTAGCAATTATGAAGGACTAAGTGATAGTTGAGTGTGTGGACTTGCTTTTAAGCTCTGACATAGACTTTTTCCGATGTTATGATAAATTGCAATTGCTTTAATGACTGAGGTTATAATTTGTTGGTGCTCAGTAAGGTTTCTGCTTCATACTTTTGCATTGTGAAAAGATCATCACTTGAACATAAGTAATCATATGACAAAATCTATATATGTTGCTGTTATGGAAATAATCATGATGCCTTCATGTCCGTATTTTATTTTTATCAACACTGCTACCTCTAAACATGAGGACATATTTATTGTTATCGGCTTTTCGCTTGAGGACAAGTGAGGTCTAAGCTTCGGGGAGTTGATACGTCCATTTTGCATCATGCTTTTATATCAATATTTATTGCATTATGGGCTGTTATTTCACGTTATGTCACAATACTTATGGCTATTCTCTCTTATTTTATAAGGTTTACAAGAAGAGGGAGAATGCCGGCAGCTGGAATTCTGGGCTGGAAAAGGAGCAAATATTGGAGACCTATTCTGCGCAACTCCAAAAGTCCTAAAACTCCATGGAATACCTTAAAATAAATAAAGAAAAATCATCGCCAAAGATGAAGGCCAGGGGGCCCACACCCTGCTCACGAGGGTGGGGGGCGCCCCCCCCCCCTAGGGCGCGCCCCCTACCTCGTGGGCCCCCTGGTGGCTCTCCGACACCCATCTTCTCCTATATGAAGTCTTTCGATGAAAAAAACGTGAAGCAACCTTTCGGGACGAGACTCCGCCGCCACGAGGCGGAACCTTGGCGGAACCAATCTAGGGCTCCGGCAGAGCTGTTCTGCCGGGGACACTTCCCTCCGGGAGGGGGAAATCATCACTATCGTCATCACCAACGCTCCTCTCATCGGGAGAGGGAAATCTCCATCAACATCTTCACCAGCACCATCTCATCTCCAAACCCTAGTTCATCTCTTGTATCCAATTCTTGTCTCCAAGTCCGGGATTGGTGCTAGTAGGTTGCTAGTAGTGTTGATTACTCCTTGTAGTTGATGCTAGTTGGTTTATTTGGTGGAAGATCATATGTTCAGATCATTTATGCATATTATTACCCCTCTGATTATTAACATGAATATGCTTTGTGAGTAGTTACGTTTGTTCCTGAGGACAAGGGAGATGAATTGCTATTAGTAGTCATGTGAATTTGGTATTCGTTCGATATTTTGATAAGATGTTTGTTGTCTAGCCTCTGGTGGTGTTATGTGAACGTCGACTACATAACACTTCACCATTATTTGGGACTAGAGGAAGGCATTGGGAAGTAATAAGTAGATGATGGGTTGCTAGAGTGACAGAAGCATAAACCCTAGTTTATGCGTTGCTTCGTAAGGGTCTGATTTGGATCCATATGTTTCATGCTATGGTTAGGTTTACCTTAATACTTTTGTTGTAGTTGCGGATGCTTGCAATAGAGGTTAATCATAAGTGGGATGCTTGTTCAAGTAAGAACAACACCCAAGCACCGGTCCACCCACATATCAAATTATCAAAGTACCGAACGTGAATCATATGAGCGTGATGAAAACTAGCTTGACGATATTCCCATGTGTCCTCGGGAGCACTTTTCCTATTATAAGAGTTTTTCCAGGCTTTTCCTTTGCTACAAAAAGGATTGGGGCACCTTGCTGCACTTTATTTACTTTTGTTACTTGTTGCTCGTTACAATTTATCTTATCACAAAACTATCTGTTACCACTTATTTCAGTACTTGCAGAGAATACCTTGCTCAAAACCGCTTATCATTTCCTTCTGCTCCTCATTGAGTTCGACACTCTTACTTATCGAAAGGACTACGATAGATCCCCTATACTTGTGGGTCATCAGTCTCCGACCCAGAAGTGGAGACGCTCTACCACGCGGGTTTTTTACGCTGGGCTCTACCACGCTGTTCATGTCCCACTCCTTTCGCTAACATGTGGGACATCCAGCAGGTGCCGTGTCTGGCACCCTTCATTGTAAGAGTTGAAACGCTAGCATTCATCTGAAATAAAAAATAATTATAAATAGGCAGTGATACTTTTTTTTTGCGAACCAATCAACAGTGATACTATACAATGTGGTTTCCTTTCTCCTCGATATTGGAAAGAATACTTCCGTTCGCCAACATGTGGGACATCGACCATCCTGGTCCACTTGCCATGCACGCAGAACTCCAAGGGAGAGTCACCCAGGTCGTCGCGCTGCAGTAACAATGACTAATGAGCCATCAAATCAGAGGCCCACTTCCCACTTTGAAATTGCTCGGACAAAGGAACCATCATGATTTCGTTGAATTCCGCTTCTTGAAGAAAACTACTGTACCAGCAGTACTACTAGCTACAGTATTTACTCCAACAGAGGCCTCCTTTCGTTCATAGGATAGGAATATGAAAATCATAGGAAGTGAGATGACATGCATCTCAATTCCTATAGAGAAAGAGATGTCATTTGATGCATAGGATAGGAATTTTTCCATTTAGTCTAGGCTAATGTACTGGTAATTTGCTCTAAAAACTACAGTAGTAACTAGTAGTACTGGTACATGCTCGTACTCAAACACACACACACACACTAACTACTAGTACTACTACTTCTCACATGCTGGTCAGACGCTGTCGTTCTCCTTACCGGATTTGTCGGCGACACCCCACCGTGCTTGGATCTCCGCTGACCTCTCCGTAGCAGCGCATGCGTCCTTTTCTTTCTTGCGGCGGCGGGCCTCTATTTTCTTGAGTGCTTTCTGACTTTTCCGCTCCCTCTGTGCGGCTTTGGCCGCCTCTTGCTCTACCGCCCATTCGGCCTTGGCATCTTCAAATTCCTCCCACATAGTTGTGAGGGCGCGAGCGGCGATGAACTCGGCACGGAGGGATGCCATCGCTTCCCTACCATTTTGTGTGTGTTCGTGGGTGGCGAGGAACTCGGCGCGGCGGGATGCCATCGCTGCCTTACCGGTTAGTGTGCAGCGCGGTGGCATGAACGACGCTTGGTGAGAGCTCTGGGGTGGAGTGGCCGGATAACCGTATAGTGCATTGGTTTGTCAAGAGCTCAAGGACAGAAGATGAAGCAAATTAGGATTCCCCTTCAATCCTGGTCATTTATTACCGAGTAAAATGCATTGGTGGTCATCGAACTTGTCTTGATAGCTCACTTTGATCATTGTATACGAGATATGGTGATTATACGGTCACTGGCTCAGCGTATAGCTACGTATTTGTATGGTTGACCGGTCAAACAGTCCGCATGCGCCTCATCAGCTCGTGTTCTTTATCTATCTACATGGGCCTACCTGTGAATGGAGAAAGAAATACTGTAAAAACCAAAATTATGCGTATGTGGGGAATCAAACCACGGACTCGTCGCTGCAACGCACCCTCGTCAGCCAAATGAAAATGAAATACTTCGCGTTAGACACGCACGCTCACGCTGTCAAAGCATGCTAATGCATGCATGTCGCCCTCTAAATCAAAGTCCTGCTCATGGCGCAACGCAAATGGCGAGCCCATCACCTGCGCGCCCCGGCGGTGCCTGACATTATTGTTTAGACGTTTGATGGAGGCCTACGCGAACGCCGAGCATGTATTCACCTGGCTCAACACCAACGGTCATACTCGGACCACCTTGCTCATGTATATCGTCCATCACAATGACAATCTATAAAACAGCCTAAGCTAGAGAGGGTACTATGGTAGTACGGTACGAAGTATGTACTATCGTGAGCGACCGATCTTAGTGCCACTGCACACCGAAACCCCTTCCATCGCTAGCGCGCGCTTCCCGCCTGAAACGGTCACCGTCTCTCCAGAATGTCAATGCCGCATTCACCGGACTTAACTGCAGGTGCAATTGGTGTGTCACTGACATGCGGGCCAGACGCCCGTTGGGCCCACATGTCAGTAACCCAAACGCATCTGCAGTTAAGTCACTAAAGCAGCGTCCGCATTCACGCCCGACGAACCTACTCCGGTGCCAGTTGTTCATCTGTCTGCCGCGGCTCATTGCCATTCGCCCGCTATATTAACTTGAGCCCCAGCTCCCAGCCAGAGCCAAAGACCCACACTTATTCTCCTCCGGTCCATTCCTTCTGTCGGCACCACTTCAACCATGGCCTCCTGGCGCTCCGAAGCTCTCTTGGATGTACTGTCGCAGGAGCAGACGAGGGACATCGGCGGCTCCGCTCTGGGCGCACTCCAAAGCTCTCTTCGACGTACTGTCACAGGAGCAAACGAAGGAGATTGCCGGCACCCCCTGGCCGCCCTCCGCCGCCACGACCACGAAGCCGGTGCGTGTGTGCGGGTGCAGCCGGCAGCGAGGAAGAGTAGTACACGGTAGGTCGCCGCCGCTCTGGTCCCAGGAAGGCCACCGGTACTCCACTCAGTCGACGCCAAGCTTGGTGGGGTAAACATCAGCGGCCGATTAGCCACTTGACGGCGACGTGGAGGCGGAAATCTTCAGAACCTTGTGCTCCGGCCGGAGGAGGAGGTTATCAAGGCGGATGAGGAGGAGGCAAAGGCAATGGCCGGCTTTCTCGGGTTCATGGCCGGACATGGTGGTCGGGCGCAGGCGATTGTTTAGATTAGGTTTACAGTAGGTTTAGTACGGTTTGCGCGAAATATGTAATGAATTTCGTCCAATTTGTAGGAAAAGTTTTCGAAATGTGATGAATTTCATCCGATTAATTTGAAATTTGCTTTGTTTGCATGAATTTCGTCCGGTTAGTTCATATAGTTGTAGAAAGGTATGCGGGCAGCATCGGATGGCATCCATCAGTGTCCTCGGATAGATGCCGATGTAAATTTGTGGGCTAGCGCTGGAGATGCCCTAACTATCATGCTATAATCGCTAACAATCCTCCATTATTTGGCAGGGAGCAGTTATCCCTCGATCAAAATCAGATCTGCGGTGTTTCGCACTCCTCCCGTGTAACAGTGTAAACTCTTGCTTACATAAAAATGGAGCAAGTGGACAGCACTGTAGCACGTCATATCACTCGAACTAGCCTGCCTAACGAGCGGGAAAGCACTGACCTCGTCATTTTGTTCTAGATTTCTATCGATCAATCGCGCAAAAATGTTACACTTCGCAAGTTCTAAAGGAAAAGGCAGCACACTTGCGACTCGTACGCATCGCAACCCCGACAGTCCGGCTCACACGCCGCTCACCAGAGGGGACACACGTTGTCTTGCAATTTCACTGACATGTGGGACCGTAATTGAATAAACCGTCGATAGCCGAAATCTAATCGCTCGGTGGGCGTCGGTTGAGAAGAGAGAAACGGGGGGAGGGAGAAGAGATCGCCCACCCACCACGCACGGACTCCAAGAAATATATGGTGATAATGTGAGGTGGGCCATGCTGGAGTCTGGACCGCTTCCGGAGCCCGCTCTCACCGCCCTGGCCCCTCAAGACGCCAGCTACCCGCTGCATGCATAGCAAGTAGTCCCCGCTTATGTGGAGGAGAGAGAGGCATTGGCAAAGTCAAGGAGTAATAGTGGAGACAATAGCTTTCCTCAAAAATAAACAATGAATACTCATTGCTCGTCCTCTATATCGGAAAGAATACTTTCATTCGCGGACATGTGGGACGTCAACCATCCTGGTCCACCTGCCATGCACAAAATTATCCTGGTCTACCCCGGTCGTATCGCAAGCCCAACCTTTCCCACTGTAAGTTATTCGGACGAAGGAACCATCATGACTTCGTTGAATTCCGCTTCTTCAAGAAAACATACTGTACCCGCAATACTGCTACCACATGCAAAGACTCGACGGCACTGTACCACGTCATATCACTGAAACCCACTAGGCCAAACAAGCCCTCCTAGGTCATCTATTTTGGAACGGAGGGAGTACGTCTCTGCACTGCTATAATTTTGTGTTGCACGTTCTTTGTACTTTTGCTACAATTTTCCTACCCTATGAACCAAATGAGGCCTGAATGTATGTCGACTATTGTCTGATCGATCGCTAAGCCTACAATTTTAGGAGCTAGGGCTATTGGTCGATCGACGAGGGATAAGTATAAGTGTACCACGAGCTCATCAGCCCCAACGTTTCTCTTTGGTGAGTGTTTTGCAAGTACTATAGCTCGCACAGTAGCTAGCCTACTAACACTAAGAATCATCAAACAAGCCCTGCTGATATGATAAACAGTTCAAACTTACATCTAAGCATGCCATATATTACATCAAAAGCCGGTGAGGATAAATCTGTTTCCATAACTCGGAGAGGGTTCGCATGATTCACTATCAAACAAAAGTAGCAAGATCCGCCCACACAAGATAGTGCACTAGCCCTAAGATGGTTTCATAACATGCATCGTTCTGGTAATTAAACACAGGGCAATGCAAACTACCCTGAAGGATTAGCGCGACCAACTATTTCTTGTCATCAATCTCTAAGGCAATGACCACAACACAGACAGCGGCATGGGAATCGATTTCTGGGGCAATGTCCACAGGACTGACCGTGACATCGAAATCGATCTCTAGGGCAATCTCCACAGGATGGACAACGGCATCAGAATCGATCTCCGGGGCGATGCCAATAGGACGGGCCATGACATCAGAATCATCAAGGACAACCACCGGCACCTGCACAACCCTAACATATTAGCAAGCACATTGCAAATAATCAAAAACCACAACTATGGTAATAAGCCATTATTTTTACCTTGTGTAGCTCATCGGGGGATCTCATCCCTCCGAGGGCCATCTCCTCGTCCTCGATGGGGGCCATCACCTTGCCAGGGGAATACTGCTTCTCAACGGCGACTATCTCCTCAAACTCGGTCTTGAGCCTCACATAGGTGGCAATCAGAGTTCCTGGGGTAGGCACGGTGGGGCCCTTGCTGTTCTTCCAATTTTATTTGAGGAGTTCGTCCGCCAACGTCCTCAACTCTTTGGCCAGTGCTTGTTTCCTGGAGTTCTTCGTCTCCATGGGTTGGCCCGCCAACATAGCCAACTCGTTGGTCGGTGCTTGCTTCCTGGAGATCGCTGTCTCCAGTGGGTTGTCCACCGGCAACTCTTTGCCTAGTGCTCCAGGATCCATCAATGAACTGACAAACAAAAAGCAATCAAAAGGAAACCACAATCACAATGAAAACGGGAAAAGAATAGGATGTGAGAATCGGTCGATGCTTCGAAAAAGAAGATTATTGGAATGAAAATATAGCAGCATAACTGATTCGCCCACCTTTCCTTCGTCGCTAGAGAAGAAAAATGGCAGAAGTGAGTAGCCTGGAGTGAGGTTTTCTTCAAGAAAGGGAAGAAAGGGCTTGAACGAGCGTTCCAATGAAATGATGGTTGCTTCGTTCAGTCCAACTTGGAGGCCACCTTACCATTGCTGGTAAAGGTGTGGGTTTTGTGATATGACGGGTCATGACGGCCACACCAGGGTGACAGGTGAGTCTCGACTGTAACACCTCGCTGTGATTTGGTGGATGGCACGCGGGCCCAGATGCTTTGAAATGTCCCATGTGTAGATAGAGCGGCTAGTCATATAGGAGTGCTCAATATTGTGCACCGCAACCAAGGCGGAGAGGAAAACGAGAGAACTACGTAATTAATGCATGAGTTTAATTAGGGTAGTTTTGTAAAGTACGAGATACATTCCTCCAATCGCAAAATTCCTTGGTTCATGAGATTTGAGATTTGAGCCCTATAAACCGGAAGGAGGGGGTACTGCACACGGTGTAGTCTATTCACTTGTTGAAATCTCTAGAAAGGCAAATACTCCTTTCCGGTTTACTGGTCTATACTACTCCCTCCGTCTAGGTGTGTAAGTCATCTTATGAAAACCAAATAGTCCCAAAACACTTAGGTGCGGTGCATTAACTTCTACCTTGTTTCTTGTTTCTTGACATACATATCAACCAATAAGAGATGAGAGGTGTGCATGCTTTTAATGACTTGCAATGGCTAGTTCATTGCATGGAATGCTATTAATTAGAAAATAAACATTGGTGACCCCAGGAGGAAACGGTGCTAAGCGCGTGGACCTATGCAGTATGAGTATCAACCAATGGATAATGGATTTTAATTTTTAAACAATAGCAATTTTGTCTCATGCAAGAGCCTGGCTAGTACTGCAAGGAACCGCACCACGCGAGCGTTTGCAACTGCCACGTTCGGTTTGCGCTTGGCTCTTCGCCTCTTCGAGAATACGAACAATGATGTTACTCCTACTTCTACAGTATCGAATCCACTGCTGCATGTCCGTCCACCTCGTGCGGGAGGGATAGCGTGTAGCGAAAGCTTCTACGTACTGCTCCTGCCTTTGTGTCTATGACAGGTGGGCCCAACAGGTGGTTGGCCCACCTGTCATGCAGCCAAAGGCAGGTGCAGTTAAGGCACCGGAGCTCAGTCCGCGAGGGAGAGGGCGTCGTAGTATTCAAATTTCTTGGTCTTGTATGAGTTGACGCGACACATCAAAGCACTGCACACGATAAAAGTCTTTTTACACAATTCAAATGGGCTACTTCCTATGTAGGAGTAGACATGTTCTGCTTCGTATGTAGTCACTTGTTGCAATCTCTAAAAAGACTTATATTTGGAAACGGAGGGAGTACAACGCATGCATGCATGCCGTGACTTTCCTTTTGATACTTGCATGTGTTGATTTGATGCACCTTGCCAAATTTTGACTATAAATTTAACTAACCAAATTTTCATGCATGTCACAAAAATTACGGGGCTGTTTGGATTGTGACTATGTTTGTCTTATGTTGCCACATTATTTTTCCCACACTTGCCACACTTGCCTAACCTGAGTTGCTCAAATTGTTAGCCACACTTTGGCTTGCCTAAGGGAATCTTGCCACAATTTTTGTGTCTATGACATGTGGGGTTCACTGCTAATAAACAAATTCTTGTCTTAGGTGTGGCTAATAAAAAAGACTTTTATTTAGGAATGGAGGGAGTAGAAAATATAAATAATAATGCATGTTGGGGCAACCCACGTTTCCGCTAATTTTAGCCGTGGGCTTGTTCACAATTTTTATGAGGGGGTGGTTGTTCATTTAATGGAGGGACTTGTAGTACCAGACTTGAACGATAGAAAGTGCGACATGGCACACTGTAACACCACTTGGAACAAGCGGGTAGCTATCTCAAAAAACTATCAACAACTAAAAAAACCGTGACCTAGCATGTAGTACACAATTTTAAACGATTGTTTTGATGGTGTGAAAAAGGAAAACTACCCCACTACTTATATATAGGCCGGAGCCTTCGCGCTTGCTTGCTAGGGCTGCTCTATTCACACACTCTCATCCTCTCCAGATCTAAACAAGATAGGGGTAGTAACACTGTCTTACTCCCTTCAAAAAACACTGGCTTTCTATCCTCACAGCTGGTTACAGATCCGGACGTATCCCCCTCCGCCGGTGAAGGGGAGGAGGGGCAGCGTTTAGGCGGTCGTCGACAGCGAGGGAGGAGACCCACTACCGTCCGCACCATTATCTCTGGCCGAGTGCCGGCGCGGGAGGTCCTCCGATCCCTTCATCATTGCCTATGGGTGGATCTGGCCTCCCGCTGCCCACCTATCCACATCCCGACGACCTTCAGGTATATCTTCGTTCGAAACCGCCTTAGCTCTACTTCCCCAGCTCGCTACGTCTCTTTATGTGCATCATTTTCTACCTCTCAGCCCCTCTCAATCGGATGGTCCAACGTCACCTATTTTTTTCTATTGTTAGAGGTAAAGCTACTTCATGGAGTCGAATCTTGTACTCCCTCCGTCCGAAAATACTTGTCATTGAAATAAAGTGGGGGTGGGGGAATTTAGTATGTACATCGGAATTGGTACAAACATGAAGGAAAGGGGATGAAAGTAGTATAGACTGGTCATCCAACTGGTCTCTTGGTCGAAAAGGGAAATATAGGGGTAACGCTGTACACAGTGGTATGACCAGGACTAGATTTGCTATCCACACATAGGAGTAGGTGACTAGAGTGAACAAAAATGGGACCAACCCAGATATGTTTCTTGGATGTTTGTTTCTCGGGGAAACAAACTATGAATCACCACTTTATGCCCCTGTTTACGTACATGGTGTTGTACTGCTGGTGCACCCACTGTCCCATGCCCTTATACCAAATATTTAGGCTCCAGTCGGAATAAAGGGGCAGAAAACATAGGTCTTGATGAAAATAGAGGAATAGGAAAGGAATGTAGGTATAAAACTATGGAACAGCGAACCAGAGGAAAATCTCAAGAGAATGTGTTCTGATGGACTACGAAATGTACAGATTTGTTTTTTAGAGTAGCATGCTTGGCAGTATGAGATGCTATTTGTTTATTCAGCTGCACAGTGACTACTCTTGTCCTCACCTCACGTACCACAATAGGTTGATTTTTTTTATTCCAGCAAACACAGCATAGCAACCTGTCTAACACATGGCAGCGAGCGCCTGCCTCGGGCTTCTGCCCAAAAAATGAGCAGCGCGTGTGTCGGTGTCAATACCGGCGGATCTCGGGTAGGGGGTCCCGAACTGTGCGTCTAGGCGGATGGTAACAGGAGACAAGGGACACGATGTTTTACCCAGGTTCGGGCCCTCTTGATGGAGGTAAAACCCTACGTCCTGCTTGATTGATATTGATATTGTGGATGTTTACAAGAGTGTATCTACCACGAGATCAAGGAGGCTAAACCCTAGAAGCTAGCCTATGGTATAATTGTAATGGTTGTTGTTGTTGTGTCCTACGGACTAGAGCCATCCGGTTTATATAGACACCGGAGAGGGCTAGGGTTACATAGAGTCGGTTACAATGGTAGGAGATCTACGTATCCGTATCGCCAAGCTTGCCTTCCACGCCAAGGAAAGTCCCATCCGGACACGGGACGAAGTCTTCAATCTTGTATCTTCATAGTCTTGGAGTCCGGTCGATGATGATAGTCCGGCCAATGATAGTTCGGCTGATGATGGTAGTCCGGCTATCTGGACACCCCCTAATCCAGGACTCCCTCAGTAGCCCCTGAACCAGGCTTCAATGACGATAAGTCCGGCGCGTATATTGCTTGGCATTGCAAGGCGGGTTCCTCCTCCGAATGATAGAAGATTGTGAACACCAGGATAGTGTCCTGCTCTGCAAAATAAATTCCACATTCCACCGTAGAGAGAATAATATATACACAACTTCAATCTGCTGACGTTTTTTGCGGCATGACGTCACGCCACTACCAAGCCATTACTTGAATCGTTTTTTACTCTACCACCTCAGCGCATTTAGCGAAGCAGTTTCCTTGGCACGTCTTGTCGAAGCAGAGATCGTGTTCCCCCTTAATCTGGGATTCTCATCAATACGGACGTGGGTAACCCAACCGCGCCATTGATGGTGACGCTTGGGGGATAAGCGAGTTTTACCAGGCCGGTGGGGGACGCGTAGACTTCGCCCGCCCATATAAGGGATAAGGATTCACCTTTTTACCTGCGCCTTCTTCCTCCTTTGCTTATCCATCTCCGTGCACTCGAGCTCCAGCGCCCAAGCCCGCACATCGCGTCTCAACCTTCCCCAGTTATGTCCGGAGCGGGAGGCAAGTGGATGACCTCCTTCGTTACGGAGGAGCACATCGAAAGACTGCGCAGCGCGGGCTACCTGTTCGGCGACATCGCGCACCGGCTGCCCGACGAGGGGCAGCTCATCCCACCCCCAGGCCCCATGAGAGGGTCGTTTTTCTTCCCCACTTCCTCCGCGGACTGGGTTTTCCACTTCACCCCTTTGTCCGGGGGCTCATGTTCTACTACGGCCTGGATTTCCATGATCTGGCGCCGAACTTCATCCTCAACATCTCGGCGTTTATCGTCGTGTGCGAGGCCTTCCTCTGCATCCAGCCCCACTTCGGCTTGTGGCTCAAGACCTTCAATGTCAAGCCGAAGGTAGTGAAGGGCACTCAAGCGAAGTGCGGAGGCGCCATGTTGGGAAAGATGCCCAATGTCCTTTGGTTCGAAGGGGCCTTCGTGGAATCCGTCAAGGGGTGGCAATCGGGGTGGTTCTATATCACCGAGCCGCGCGACCCTAAGTGGGCGGCGGCCCCGAGTTCAGATCTGGTATCCCCACGCTCCTCACCTCCTGGAAAGAGAAGGGCTTGCTGTGGGGTAGTTCGGAGGAGCTGACGGGACTCCAAGCCTGTATCCAGAAGCTGGTGAAGAAGCTCAGGCTGGTTAACATGGTCCAAGTCATGCTCGTCCGCCGGATTCTCCCATGCCAAGAGCGGGCATTCAATCTGTGGGAGTTCAATCCGGAACAGCACCAGGCGCTGAGCGGGCTCTTCGACACGACGTACGAAGGCGCCTGGAGGGTGCTGTTTAAGGGCGCCGAAGCCCCCGCATCCGCGACTGAAGATTGGGGATTTCGCTCGCAGCGCCAAGCCGACGAGGTAAGTGATTCTACCCCTTTACGGGACACTTGCTTTTCATAGTTTGACTCTATGCGGGTTTTAATTTCCCCTTTTCCTTTGACAGGACTGGATGAGGAAGGCGGAGCAGATTATCTGCCCGGCTCCCATGCCAGAAAACCCAGTAGACGCCCATCTAGCGAGGCTGCTGGTTCCGGCACCGCACGTGGTGCCGGAGAAGAAGGCCAAGAAGGAGGCCAGGGGTGCTCGAAAGAGTTCCCGTTTTTAGGAGTCCGACGACTCCGGGGCGGACTCCTCCCCCGAAAACGAGGAGGAGAAAGAGGACTTTCTCCCAGAGGAGGGAGAGAGGAAGAGGAAGGCTTCCCCAACAGGGGAGGCCGAAGGGTCCAAGAGGGGAAGGACTATTCCCCCGGACAGCTCCGCCAACATCAATGTTGGCGAGGAAGAATGGCCTTCAAGGGCCAGGCTTCCAGTGAGATCGTAAGTATCCGGATTCCTGAGTGATTTATAATTTCTTTTTTTGTGTCACATAGTGTCATTCTGATGCCGCATGCTGCCTGTAGTCCGGCCAATGATGATCTCCCCGCTTCATCGAGCGGGTCGTTGGCTCCGTCGAATGTAGACTCCATCCCGACCGCCTCCACCCCTCGCGACACCAAGCACGCTGAGGTGGGATCCCAAGAAGGGACCCATCAGGGGGAGGCTCTGGAGGCGCCACAAGGCGTCCTCCCGGACTTTGCGCCGGACTCCATATCAGAACCCATAGTGGTTCCGGAGTCCGGCCGGCGGCCCCTTCGCACAAAGGGAAAGACCGTGATGCCGGCGGCTTCCGTCCAACCGGAGTCGCCGGACAATTTTTTGGAGGCGCTGCAGAGCGCTTCCATCGAGGAAGAACACCGCACTATTATGAGTGCGGTGATTCAGAAGGTACAGCTTGCCAAGAGCGGGCTGACCGAAGCCTGCAGTAGCCTTCTATCAGGCTTTGAGGTAAGAAGTTAAAAAATATGCAATGTAATACCGCATAGACAGTAGCCCCTGATGCTCGGTTCGGTGTTCGGAAAGAAAAGCCGGACTGAGGATCTGGAAAAAAAAGAAGATATACGCAGGGTTGCTAAAAAATTATGTCAATATGGGTTGCAGGCTGCATTGCTGACCTCTGCCGCACTGACTGCGGAGGTCGGTGCTTTGAAGCAGGAGCTCGAGCGGTCCGAGCAAGAGCTCGGCCGCGCCAAGAAGCAGCTCCAGGACAAAGAAGGTGAGTAACACCACTTTGAACTTGTACCTTACAGAAAAGGATTTAGGTTGCAACAAAAAATAACAAGGACAACATGGGTACTGCAGGGGCCACGAACGAGGTGGCGACCCTGAAGGAGGCCGTGTCTACGGCCGAACGCAATGCGGCTGCGGAACGGGTAGAGCGAGAAAAGAAGGAGGCACGGGTGGCGGTGGTTCGGCAAGAGCTCCAGGCTCTCATGGAAAAGCATGAGAGTTTGGAGTGTGACTCAAAGACTCGAGAGTCTGAGCTTGCCTCGGCTCTCGAAAGTGCCAACACTGCCAAGGCCAATGCCCATAAGTCCTTTTAGGAGATTGAGTTGGTGAGGAAGATAGCTACGGGTAAGGCATTTTTCATGCAAAGCAAGCATGTGAATGTAAATTACGTGTTACTTACCCGAATTCGGAGCTCTCCAGGGGCGTTTGCAGATCTGCCTCGCAGCGTGTCTGATGCCGCCGCATTCTACCGAGCCGAGGAGGGGAGCTCAACGGAGAAGGTCTTCTGGTCTCAGTATGTTGAGGCCGGCCATCCGGTGTCCCCTAGCGACCAGCTGAAGCAGCTGGTCGAGCTCCACAAGGTGGCCGAGCAGGCCATGAAGGGCCTCATAGTCCGGCTGTGGCCTGGAGAGGCCATGCCTGGGAGCTATTTCGGCCTCGTGCGACAGTTGGTGGATGCGTGCCCCTGGGTGGAGGTTATCAAGCGCTCCGCCTGTATTGAAGGTGCTCGTCGGGCCCTTGCCCGCGCAAAGGTGCATTGGGGCAAGCTGGATGCGGAGAAGCTAATCACTGACGCGCCACCAGCGGGCAAGGAATATCGTACGCCCGAAATGTACTATAAGACTGTCCTGAAGGGTGCCCGCAAGATTGTGGATGAGTGCCCCAGGGATGTAATTATTGAGTAAATTCGCAATGTGTTATCATGTGCGCTGAAAACTTTGTTCATATGCGCTAAGCAACGCTTGTTAATTTAAAATATTACCTTCTGTGCGGCCGTTTATTAAATCTGAAAGATGGCAAGTCGTCGGCTTCAGCCCCCATGCCACGAGTGCTGGAGTGTTCGGGATAAACTTGAGCACTCTTGTTCCCATTTTTGGGTCCATCTAGGGACGCGCTCAACACAATGAACAAGGCAACCGGACTTATAGTGCTTGAACACTCTCACTTAGCCATAGAATTCTATAATCTTAAATTTCGGCGAAGCCCCTAGTATTCGGAAGACCGAATTAGGGGTGCTATCCACGCCTTCGTCGGACATTATC
The DNA here is from genome assembly GCF_002162155.2 of Triticum dicoccoides. Classification (NCBI taxonomy): domain Eukaryota; kingdom Viridiplantae; phylum Streptophyta; class Magnoliopsida; order Poales; family Poaceae; genus Triticum; species Triticum dicoccoides. Next base: position 417,171,211 of record NC_041387.1, read on the forward strand.
CGGAACTTCGGTTGAAGCGGCGTAGGTCTTTAAGGACCCGAAAGGACCTCTCGAACAGCGACCAGTCTCTCGCCTTATCATGACAGTCAGTTTTAGCTTTCTCCACTGAGGCGTTAACCCGGCTCAACCGGGGCGCAATCGCAGTGGTTCTCCCAGTGGTACCTTAGCCGATAGAACGGAACATAAGGTGCCAAACATGGGAGCCGGGCAAACCCAACTATTGACCCAAGACATGATTCGGAGCCGATTCATATAATGCTATAAGTTCGGGGTGCCGCACTTGTGAAAGTGTTCGGACTTTATCACACCATAATGCGGGGAACATAAGCCCCTGGTGTATTTGGCCGTACCAAAATGTACGGATGCAACATGTCGTAAATGAACATATATATATATATAAGGTAATGCAATTATGGGCAAAAAGTGCTGCATTTTATTCGAGAAGAGCTGCTATGAGTGCGGAATGATACAAATAGTGCGGAAAGCAAGGGATTGGACGAATTAAAGGCGTCTCCCTCCAGGGGTAGGCCGCGGAATGGTGTATTTAACAAATTTAATGCTCGTAATGGAGACCACCTGAGTATTCGTCGCGGCCTTTGTCCCTCCCTGGCTGTTGCATCATGAGTTCGGCAGGTTCGCCGCCGGACAGAGTTCTGTATAAAAAAGAGAGAAATAAAAGATAAAAAGAGCGACATACTTGGGAGCCCCTGGTGTGGTCGAACCGCACTCTGGGTCTGTTGTGGTTGTGCCTCTCCCCCTATGCCCATGGTATCTCCAGGGCATAATTATGCACGTGGAGAGTTTGTCTTACAATTGTGCGAGGGCTGGGGTTGAGGCCGCATTGCTATGTGTGCTCGGAACGTGCCAGGTGGTCTTGGTTGATGTTGCTCCGGGCGCGTTTGGCCGTGTCCGGTCGTTTAACGGCCGGACTCGAAAATTGCCTTAAAAGGCTGCTCTGTACTTCTGTCGCGAGAGCCGCTGTATGTTCCTCCGTTCGGAGGGAGCGTTCCGTGTTTCCATTGACCCTGATGACTCCACGAGGGCCTGGCATCTTGAGCTTAAGGTATGCATAATGCGGCACCGCGTTAAATTTTGCGAACGCGGTTCGTCCGAGCAGAGCATGATAGCCACTGCGGAACGGGACTATGTCGAAGATTAACTCCTCGCTTCGGAAATTATCCGGGGATCCAAAGACCACTTCCAGTGTGACTGAGCCTGTACAACTGGCCTCGACACCTGGTATGATGCCTTTGAAGGTTGTCTTTGTAGGTTTAATCCTTGAAGGGTCTATGCCCATCTTGCGCACTGTGTCCTGATAAAGCAGGTTCAGGCTACTGCCGCCGTCCATCAGGACTCTCGTGAGGTGAAATTCATCGACGATTGGGTCTAAAACCAATGCGGCGAATCCGCCATGGCGGATACTGGTCGGATGGTCTCTTCGATCAAAGTGATCGGGCAAGAGGACCATGGGTTGTATTTTGGGGCGACTGGCTCCATCGCGTATACGTCCCTTAGTGCATGCTTCCGCTCCCTCTTGGGTATATGCGTTGCGTATATCATGTTTACCGTCCGAACTTGAGGGGGGAATCCCTTTTGTCCTCTGTTGTTCGGCGGCCGGGTCTCTTCCTCGTCATCGCTTTGTAGCCCCTTGTCATTGTATTCGGCGATTAATTTGCCTGCCTGCTTGAATACCCAACAATCTCTGTTGGTGTGGTTAGCTGGCTTTTCGGGGGTTCCATGTATTTGACAGGAGCTGTCGAGTATTCGGTCCAAATTGGACGGGCCCGGAGTGGTTCTTTTGAATGGCTTCTTCCGTTGACCGGGCTTGGAGCCTCGGAATCCGGCGTTGACTGCCGTATCCTGATTGCTGTCGCCGTTAATGCGGCGTTTGTTTTTGTTTCGACGCGACCTGCCATTGCGGTCCTTGGTATCCGGATTGCTAGCGTTTTTGCTGAGGTTGTTGCTGCGAGCTAGCCAGCTATCCTCTCCCGCACAAAAGCGGGTCATGAGTGATGTGAGGGCTGCCATGGATTTCGGCTTTTCTTGTCCTAGGTGCCGGGCCAGCCACTCGTCGCGGATGTTATGTTTGAAGGCAGCGAGGGCCTCTACATCCGGACAGTCGACGATTTGATTTTTCCTTGTTAAGAACCGTGTCCAGAATTGCCTGGCCGATTCGTCTGGCTGCTGGATTATGTGGCTTAGGTCATCTGTGTCCGGTGGTCGCACATACGTGCCCTGGAAGTTGTCGAGGAATGTGGCTTCCAGGTCTTCCCAGCATCCAATTGACTCTGCGGGCAGGCTGTTAAGCCAATGCCGAGCTGGTCCTTTAAGCTTGAGCGGGAGATATTTGATGGCGTGAAGATCGTCGCCGCGGGCCATATGTATATGGAGGAGATAATCCTGAATCCAAACCGCGGGGTCTGTTGTGCCATCGTAGGATTCGATATTAACAGTTTTAAACCCTTCAGGGATTTGATGATCCATTACTTCGTCAGTGAAGCATAGTGGGTGCGCGGCGCCTCTGTATTGAGCAATATCGCGACGTAGCTCGAGAGAGCGTTATCTGCTGTGTTCGGCCCGGCCGGAGTAGTTGTATCCGGTGCGACGGTATTCGTCATGGGTCTTGGGGCGCCCGCGTGATCCATAGATAGATCTAGATTGTCTTGCCTTGTCCTCCAATATATCCCGTAAGTCCGGCGCGTTCCCCCGTGGCTTCATGCTTTTTGAGCGATGCCGGGGTACGGTTTTGGTGGAGGGCTTGCACGGCTCTCTGTCGCGGCCACGAGGTGGTCGATCTGCCGTATTGTGCGCTGGTGATGCAGGTTTGTATGCTTCCTCCTCTAGTCGGGGGAGCAACTTGCGTCTTGGGTAACTTTTGGAGGGGCGTTCGAGTTCATACTCTTCGGCCGCGAGGACCTCGGTCCATCTGTCGGCCAGTAGGTCTTGATCAGCTTGAAGCTGTTGCTGCTTTTTCTTTAGGCTGTTTGTCGTGGCCATTAGCCTGCGTCTGAAACGCTCTTGTTGTACGGGATCCTCAGGCACGACGAATTCGTCGTTGTCGAGGCTTGCCTCGTCTCCGGAGGGAGGTAGGTAATTATCATCCTCGACCTCTTCATCTGCCGCCCTCTCATGAGGGATTGCTTCTGCCTCCTCCTGCGCTGGATCGTGCTGGAGGGGGTTGTCTTCGGCACTTTCTGGGGTGTTATTATCTCCTGTGCCGGAATCTCCATTCTTGTAGTGGCGGGATTTAGAGCGGCGCCGCTGACGCCGGCGCTTGGGCTGTTTCTTTAAGGAATCGGCCTCCGTTGCTTCTTCGCCGTCCCCATCTTTTGGGGTGTCCACCATGTATATGTCATATGACGAGGTGGTCTTCCAGTGTCCTGTGGGCGCTGGTTCTTGATAGTCTCCGGCATCGTCGTCCATACCATCGATGTCTTCGGAGTCGTAGTCGAGTACGTCAGTTAGATCGTCGACGGTGGCTACGAAGTGGGTGGTGGGTGGGTTCTGAATTTCTTTGTCGTCCATGTCCCCACCATCCTGGCCGTAGTCCGGCCAGGGCTCTCCGGATAGCGAGAGATGCTTCAGCGAATTTAAGATATCGCCGAAGGGTGAGTGCTGAAAGATGTCCGCAGCGGTGAATTTCATGATCGGCGCCCAATCGGATTCGACTGGCAGGGGCGCAGGAGGTTCGGAGTCCGGCAGAGAGTCCGGCACCTCGGAGTCATGGGCTTGATGCGGGACAAGGTAAGTGTTCGGCTCCATCGCCGTAGAAGTTACATCTCCCGAGGCGGTGTCTAGCCATCCGTCCTCGATCTGAGCGATCGGCTCCGGACTATGGGTCGGAGAGGATTCGTGTGCGGCCTCCAAGGTGCTGTCCGGCGGCACGCTCGGCTGTGGCTCAGATCCATCGAAGATCAAGTCCCCGCGGATATCGGCCGTGAAGTTTAGGCTTCCAAACCTGACCTGACGGCCAGGGGCGTAGCTTTCGATCTGCTCCAGATGGCCAAGTGAGTTGGCCCGCAGTGCGAAGCCGCCGAATACGAAGATCTATCCGGGGAGAAAAGTCTCACCCAGTACTGCGTCGTTGTCGATTGAAGAGGCCATCAAGCCTATCGGTGACGACACAGAGGAACTCTCAATGAAAGCACCAATGTCGGTGTCAAAACCGGCGGATCTCGGGTAGGGGGTCCCGAACTGTGCGTCTAGGCGGATGGTAACAGGAGACAAGGGACATGATGTTTTACCCAGGTTCGGGCCCTCTTGATGGAGGTAAAACCCTACGTCCTTCTTGATTGATATTGATATTGTGGATGTTTACAAGAGTGGATCTACCACGAGATCAAGGAGGCTAAACCCTAGAAGCTAGCCTATGGTATGATTGTAATGGTTGATGTTGTTGTGTCCTACGGACTAGAGCCATCCGGTTTATATAGACACCGGAGAGGGCTAGGGTTACATAGAGTCGGTTACAATGGTAGGAGATCTACGTATCCGTATCGCCAAGCTTGCCTTCCACACCAAGGAAAGTCCCATCCGGACACGGGACGAAGTCTTCAATCTTGTATCTTCGTAGTCTTGGAGTCCGGTCGATGATGATAGTCTGGCCGATGATAGTTCGGCTGATGATGGTAGTCCGGCTATCCGGACACCCCCTAATCCAGGACTCCCTCAACGTGGATGTTTCTAATCCGATGGAATCAGTACTACCAGACCAGCTTTCCTATGAAACACTATTCACCTTTCCCCGTGTTCCGAATGGTTGGAAGGGAAAGAATACCGTAGGAATTGTGTTCCTACGAAAATCCTGCACCAAACCTATGAACCGAACGCAGCCTTAGCTGTTCTTAATATAATGTCCCTGGTAAAAATGAAGCCATGCCACTATTTTTGCCTGTAATTGTTTGAGACTCTGAAAAGTTTAGTCAAATGTTTTTGCCTATAATTTTTTGAGACTCTGACTGTTTCCTCTGTGCCTTTTTGTGCAAACAGGGATATCCAATTCACCTGGTTGCTGTTGTGATCTTTTGGTGCACTGCACAAAACTCTTCTTAAAAGAAGTGACTTTTGTGTTGTTTAACTGGAATGTCAGAATGGAACAGTTGGTTCATTTTGGTGGAACTGCACAAAGGGAGATCTGTGTTCCAATCCTCATCATCCATATTGGCACCATAACCTTCCTTTAGGTAAGAATGATATTTAATGCATGTGTTCATCTCTATTTTCCGACTGCCATGAGAAAATAATCTTGTTTTTTACAAGTACACTTGTACTCCCTCACTGACAAAACCAATTCTGAATTAGAAGGCCAATCATGTACTTGGTTTCACCAACTATTGAGGAGAAAGAGAAACAGAGCATGAAGAGGAAGAAGAACAAGAATAAACAGTGCCAAGGCATTCTTGATGAAGCCAGAGGCCTCACTCGAGGCTATTCAATGGCTCCGGCAACGACTACCTTACATATGAGACGATCCTCCAAGGAGCCCTTCCACTTCTGCTGTCTCACTTAATTAATTAGGAGTACTTAAGTACCACTAATTTATTACTGCCTAATTTTCCTGTTGGAGTTAAACAAATCTTTAGTAGGACCCTATGCTGAATCATGTACGTGTGAATGTTTGTCTATGGAGGTGAATCATGTGGTGGAGCAGGGAGGGAATATTATTAGTGTCATGACATAATAGTGCTATTGTTTTGCATGTCAATTTATTGACATTGGTTCAATGAGGCAATGTTTTGCATATTGTCCATCATGAATTTGATGCTACTGTTTGAGTAATATGCTAATGTCTTCCTATCCTTTCTCACTAAGCTAATGAAGGTTTCACCTTGTTCCTACTTGTGCAAACAGGGATCATGTTGTGCCAATCATACATTTTAGTGGAACTACACAAGACAATACAATGAACTGTATCCCAACCAGTGCTTTAACTCTGCTGGAAGTTCTTGGTGATCTTTCGATATAATCTCACCACTGGTAAACAAGAGTGATTTCAACCATACATTTGAAGTGCACAAAAATATATACTATTGTGTGATTCCAGTGAGTGCTTTATCATCTCTTATGGTACTACATGAAAAAGCTTTTTTTCTCAGGTTGGTACGGGCCTAAGGCCTTCATCCATATTAGTTTGTTGTCATCTCTATTGTATCGTGCTACTGTCATGAGAAACTCCTTTATCTTTGCACTTTTAAGTTTTGCAACCTATGATAAATGGCAATGCGTTGAGTGTTGAGTTGAGCTAATTGGCACTGATTAAATAAACTAATACCTCTCTTTAAGCAAGACTACTATGTTGCTAACTTTACCCATTAACATAATGAGGGTGCTTCTATTTGTTAGTGTATGTTTCATCAACTAGTCCCACTATTACAGTAATATCACTCTCTCAATATATGTGCTAACAGGGATGCTCGATTTTGGTGGAACTGCACAAAAACTTTGGGTGCTTCATTGCCTCGACAGCTTCCGTCCTTTCATGTCAGTCGCTAATCTTTGCTTGCTTTCTTCCTTTGCTGTCAGTCGCTTGGCTTATCTCGGCTTCCAGTCAAAGGAAATAGTAATTGATATGCTACCTCACACAGGTTGGTACTGGTCTTTATCCTGATTATTTTGCCTGTCATATGTATTGGTAATGTGGTATTGTGCTACTTTTTGCCGATTTCATAAAGGAGTAATTTGGAGCCTGAACTCGCAGGCAAATCATTACATCGGGTGATTTCAGTAGAACTGCACAAAATGATCAGATGGACAGGTACTTATGCTGCTGCTATGTACTCCAAAGTTCACTCAGACAAGCATCGATGTTGACAAGAAGTGCCTATATTCATTCAAGTATCAACTAGCGTCAACCAATTGTCAAACTCCAAGTATTAGGAGAGTGAACGCCAAAAATATTGCTTGGTGCATAGCCCAGAAAAACACAGTCCAGTCTTTGGTCCCAACTTGTGCCTTTTGGTTATCGGCACATATGGTAGCGAACTATATGGCATGGAGTCTAAAGATTCCAGACAAGTTGTTTGATGCGTATATTCATCTGGCACTTAATCAGTCTGCATGCCAAGGATGTTCCATTTCAGTTGAACTGCACAAAAAATTTGGGTGGTTCATTTTCTCAACCGCCTCCTTTCTCGTCTGCAATGTAGAATTTTGGCGACATACATGACCAAGATGAGGCAGTAAACTAGTTGGATGAAAGTAGTGGCCAAGTTTCTCAAACCTCCCTCGGCACGAGGCCACTATTTGAGGATAAACCTACAAGCCAAGTTCAGATTGTCTGTGCTGCCTCTTATGTACTCGAAAGTTTACTCGTACAAGAACTAATGTTAGCAAGAAGTACCTCCGATTGAACAACATTTACCAGTCTATACCCTAGGTAATTAAAGTTCGTCCATGGATCATATTGGTTGTGATATCAATCATTTGGATGCATAAACATACAGAACATGTGTATATCTGAATCTTTTTGTGAATTATGTATGAATATTGTCGTGTGATCTATCAATCATTTGGATGCAGAGATATGCTGAGCTTGTGTATATATGAATCTTTTGAGTTGTTGATAGTGAATGTTGGCTATGAATATGAATGTGTCTTGTGAACCTGAGTTTGATATGAATGTTTACCTTTTCTGTTGTATTTGTGTGTGAACTTGTTAGTATGCCTACTGTCCGGGTATAAAACGCAGGTCTCTTATAAAAGTAATGTTGTGTCCAATTTACGTTTTCCCTTCTAACCACATTATATATATATTTATATTATTACTATTATCGTATATTTTATAGAGACTTATATATACATTATAAAACATCCCACGTGTTATTAACTTATAAAAGTAAATGTTTAATGGAAAATCCCGGTTGTTTTTGACTCACGGGCATGGAAAATCCTGGTGATTGCGTACAAAAGCTTGTGAAGATTTTAAGGACCAATTTAATAATAACACGCTCATTTTTATTTTGAGCAATAACTCGCTAATTTCTTAATTATATATATATATATATATATATATAATGTGCCTCTCTGGTTTATTCTTTGATATTAATTGCTCCTTCTAACATAACATTATATATATAACGAGCCCACCTAATACGTGTATTTCAAGGAAGTGCAAATGGGCTGGGATTTCTTAGAAAATATAAATGGGCCTGATTGACGCGAATTTATTTGTTCACCCAGCCCAGCAAATGGACTGTACATTCTAGAAAACATGGGTTAAATATATGCCACATTTTTGCACGCTGACATGTGGGCAATAGGTCGAAGCCTACGCAGGGCATTGTCAACTTGGTCAACAAATGATTGTGTCATCCACAGCCATTGGATTTATATCCAACAGCCGACATGCACCTTCAATCTCTCGTCTTCTTCCTCCAGCGTCGTCGGGACTGCCTGGTCCAGCCTCTAGCGGCTAGCGGCTCTGCTTAGCATGCATCGCTGCAAAGCGCTACCCCACCGCCGGCCAGGATATACCTCCACCCCTCGACACCTCATGTTATTCTCCACAGACTACAGCCCCACGCCACAACAGAACCAGTTATAACCCTTCTCCTCCTCTCAATCTGCGACTCAATTGCCGCGTTTTCCCATCTCCGAATCGTTCTCGTCCGGGGCCTCGCCGTCGTCCACCGCCTCGCTGTGTTCGGTGCGGCGTGGTCAACAAACGAGAGTCATCAGAAGAGGACTGTACATGGAGAGCCTGACGGCTGGGACCCACGAGGTCCATGGTCGCACGCAAGGAAAGTCCCTCCTTATTAAGCTGAAAAAAATGTTTCCTACACCTAACAGCTGGGACCCACCGGCTGTATCTTCGCATGGAAGGAAGTGCCTCCTTGTTTTGCAAAAAAAATTATTCATCCCGTTGACAGCTGGGACCCGTCAGATTTGGTGACTGACTTGTGGGCCTGCTAAGCGGACGTGTACGCACGGCTTTGTCAACTTAATCAACAAATGATTCTAGCAGTTGGACCGTTGGATGTTAATCCAACAGCCGTGCTCCTTCTTCAACCTCTGTTATTGCTCCTGTCTCCCGTGGGCGGCACCATGGCTGTGCTGCCACGCACCCGAACCAGTGAAGTTTCCCACTCCTCTCCATCTGCGACTTCACTGCCCCGTCTTCCCCATCTATGGGTCGTTCCAGTCTAGGTGCACTCGGCACGGTGTGGTCAACATGGTCAACAACTGAGAGTCATCGAAAGATGACTGTACGTAAGAGGCTGACAGTGGGGACGCACCACGCCCATGGACGCATGCATGCAACGGAACGCAGCGAGGTCAATGTGGTCAAGGAATGACTTCCATCGGAAGTATACAGTACATGGAGAGTCTCAGCTGGGTCCACGGCCGCAGCAAGTAAGTGCCTCCTTATTACGCGGAAAATAATGATTCCTCCAACTGATAGCAGGGACCCACTGGACGGGCCACCGTATTTTGTGAAAAAAAACGTTTGCCCCCTGACTGCTGGGACCCACCCGACGGGCCACCGTATTTCGCGAAAAAACGTCCCCCCCCCCCGTTGTCAGCTCGGACCCACCGGAAGTGCCTCCTTATTACACACAAAAAAGGAATACTCCCCTTGCTAGCTGGGACCCACCTTGGTGGGAGGCTGACTTGTGGGCCTACTAAGTTGACGGGGACGAAGGGCTTTGTCAACTTAGTCAATATGGACGATTCTAGCTCCAGTGACCGTACGATGTCCATCCAACGGCCGTAGTGCTTCTTCAACCTCTGGTCTTCTTGCTCCAGCCGCCCAAACCAGCGCCGGTCGTGCCTCATGCTCCTCCCTCCCGTGGTCGGCTGTGCTGCCGCGGAGGCCTCACCGCCCCCTACTATTCCCACCGCTGGCCAGGCGCTGCGGCGACGGCAGCCTCACACCGCAACCGAACCAGTGAACCTCGTACTCCTCTCCGCGCAGGCTTCCACTGCCGCTTCATCCCCGGCTCCGCGTCGTCCCCTTCCTAGGCCTCGCCGTCGTCCACCGCCATGGTGCTCTCTGCACGGTGTCGTCAATGTGGTCAAGGAACGACTTCTATCGGAAGAGTACTGTACGTGGAGAGGCTGACAGCTGGGTCCATGGCCACAGCCCAGTTTTTTTGTGATTTGCCAAGTAAGTCGCTTTGTCAGGCCTGTTGGGCTGCAAATCTTTCAAGATGAGGAGAGCTTTCATTCGGCTGGCTGAGAAAATGGCCCATCAGTAATGAGAAATGGGATGTACATTTTTAAAACACATCAAACCGGCAATTAGTTTCAAATATCTTTTTTTTCATTTCGAGATTTTAAATTACATTAATTTTTATGCGTGGAGAATTTGTTGGATATTATATTGACATACATTTATTTTTAAAATCAGTTTGAATGTGAGTCAAAATTCGGGATTAAAAACAGTTCGGACCGCACCGAAATATGCAAAATTTCGTATAATTTTTTAACCGTGGCCCCAATATGGGCTGTAATGCTAACAAAAAGAATATGGGCTCCAAAAAAAACTTAAGAATTAGCAAATGGGCTGTAAATTATTAGCAATAATGGCAGATGGGTTGTATGCTGTATTCCACAGATTTGAGGCTTTCCTAAAAAAAGGTTGACACACAAGCAGTGACTGTTGGATAGCCATCCAACGGATGTCGTGCTTCTTCAATCTCTGCTCTTCCAGCTCCAGCCGCTCAAACAAGCGTCGGCGGGACTGCCTGCTCCCTCCTCCCAACGGTCGGCTCTGCTGCCGCGCAGGCCTCGCCGCCCCATCGTACTCCCATCGCTGGCCTAGCCATCCCTCTACTCACCCACACCTGCTGTTATTCTCCGGCGACGGCAGACGAACCTGTAAACCCTCATACAGTCCTACTCCCCTCCGCGTGGGAAACAACTGCCGGGTCTTCCCTGCCTCCGTGCCGTTCCCTTCCTAGGCCTCGCTGTCGTCCACCGCCCTGGTGCTCTCGGCGCGGCCCGGTCAACGTGGTCAACGACCGACATGCATCTGAAGTGGACTGTATGTGGAGAGGCCAACAACTGGGTCCATGGCCGCATGCAAGGAAATGCCTCCTTATTACGCGCAAAATAATGATTCCTCCACCTGACATCAGGGACCCACCGAAAGGGCCTCTATATTTCACGAAAAAAACGTTACCGCCGCTGACAGCTCGGACCCACCAGTTATATCTTCGCACGCAAGGAAGTGCCTCCTTATTACGCACAAAAAAAGAATACTCCGCCTATTAGCTGGGACCTAGTATAGTGGCAGGCTGACTTGTGGGCCTACTAAGTTGACGGGGACGGAGGGCTTTGTCAACTTAGTCAATATGCACGATTCTTGCTCTAGTGACCATACGATGTCCATCCAACGGCCGTAGTGCTTCTTCAACCTCTGGTCTTCTTGCTCCAGCCGCCCAAACCAGCGCCGGTCGTGCCTCATGCTCCTGCCTCCTGTGGCCGGCTGCGATGCGGCGGAGGCCTCACCGCCCCCTACTATTCCCACCGCTGGCCAGGCCATCCCTCTACTCACCCACACCCCCTATTATTCTGCGGCGACGGCAGCCTCACACCGCAGCGAACCAGTGAACCCTCGTACTCCTCTACGCGTGGGCATCCACTGCCGTGTGTTCCCTGGCTCCGCGCTGTCCCCTTCCTAGGCCTCGCCGTCGTCCACTGCCCTGGTGCTCTCGGCGCGGCATGGTCAACATGGTCAAGGAACGGCTTCCATCGGACGGGGACTGTACGTGGAGAGGCTGACAGCTTGGTCCACGGCCGCAGCAAGGAAGTGCCTCCTTATTACGTGCAAAATAATTATTCCTCCACCTGACAGCGGGGACCCACCGGACGGGCCACCGTATTTTGCGAAAAATCTATTCGCCCCCCTTACTGCTCGGACCCACCAGCTACATCTTCGCATGCAAGGAAGTGGTTCCGGGCAAAAAGAACTATTCGCCCCCTTACTGCTGGGACCCACCAGCTACATCTTCGCACGCAAGGAAGTGCGTCCGGGCAAAAAAAACGGTTCGCCCCCCTGACTGCTATGACCCACCAGCTACATCTTGGCACGCAAGGAAGTGGTCGGGACCCACCTGGTCGAAGCGTACGTAGCGTAGTAATTCTGGTCGCGAACGTGTACGTACATATATACTGGTCGATGTAGAGGCGCGCACGTGTCGTAGTAGAGGCGCGTACGTGTCGTAGTAGAGGCGCGCACGTAGCATGTACACGTACGTACAGCGGCCAGGGTGCAAGAAAGAAAATACGGCCACATATGTGTACATACGGGTGGGGTCTCGAACGCATACTCGTGCATGTGTACATGGCTGGGTCGGAACGAAGAAACAGAGTCGTCGTCGTGTTCATGGGGAGCCAACCGGCTGGGTCGGAATGGGATGCGTGGTCGTGTTCATCAGGAGGGCTTGGACAGAACAGGCAATGGAAACGAGGCCTGGTGTACCGCACAATGGAGGAAACGGACCTCCTACGTTCGGAACGGGGTCCTGTTGATCGGGAGGGGTGTGGCGTACCGCAAAACGGAGGAAACGGACCTCCCACGATCGAAACGGGGGTCCTGTTGATCGGGAGGGGTGTGGCGTACCGCAAAACGGACGAAACGGACCTCCTACGATCGAAACGGGGGTCCTGTTG
>NC_041387.1:417184470-417189706 GCF_002162155.2 Triticum dicoccoides
AGTAGTAGCGAAGGAATCGCTCCATCGGGTTCAGTTAGCAGCCATCGATTGATCACTCGGGTTCAGTAACGCGTAGCCTGCAGTGCAATCGCTCGGGTTCAGTTAGAGCCAACGCCTCGCATGTGTACGAGAGAAACGCGCATCGCTCGGCCCCCGACCTACCACCATAACCGGCAACTCCCCAAAATTTTCCTCCTCCTGTTACTTTGCTCTGAATGTTGAACTTTCTGTTTAAACGTATGGAATGGGATGTTATTTTTTTAAATGGGTTGTATTTGTCCTCCACGGGTTTAGAGGCTGACTTGTGGGCCTACCAAGTTGACGTGTACACAATCAGGAGATGATTGTACGTGGAGAGGATGATAGCAGGGACCCGCCGAGGTCATGGCAGTACGCAAGCAAGTGCCTCCCTATTTCAAGCCAATAAAAAAATGGCTCCTCCTAGTGGATTTCTGACATCTGGGTCCCATGCCATTGTCAACGTAGTCAATAAACGAGAGAATTGCACAACGAGCGGTTGACACCAGGGACCCAGCAGCTCGCCGAGTTATTTTTGTGTTGGATTAATTTGATAGATGCCACTCCAAATCTGGTGTTTCCGAGAAATGCCACTGCAATTTCCAAACTTTGAAAAATGCCATTACATGCCATTTCTAGTGGCATTTTTTGAAGTCTAGAGTGGCGTTTTTCAAAGTTAGCAAAAATTGCAGTGGCATTTTTCAAAGTTTGGAAATTGTAGTGGCATTTTTATCAATCGCCATAATTGGAGTGGCATTTAACTAATTTGTTTTTGAGACGGAAGCAGGGTGTCAACTGGGTTGCGCGGGACACTCTGGCATGTCTAGACAGGCTTTTCTTTTATGTTTACCACAGACCAGCCCAGTATTTTTTTTATTTTATAAAATGGCTAGCCCAGTTTTTTTGTGATTTGTCAAGTAAGTCACTTTATCAGGCCTGTTGGGGTGCAAATCTTTCAAGACGAGGAGAGCTTCATTCGGCTGGCCAAGAAAATGGCCTATCAATAATGAGAAATGGGATGTACATTTTTAAAACAAATCAAACCGGTTATTAATTTCAAATATCTTTTTTTCATTTAGAGATTTTAAATTGCATTGATTTTTATGCGTGGACAATTTATTGGATTTTATATTGATATAAATTTATTTTTAAAATCAGTCTGAATGTGACTCGAAATTTTGGGATTAAAAACAGTTCAGACCGCATCGACATATGCAAAATTTCGTATAATTTTTTAACCGTGGCCACAATATGGGTTGTAATGCTAACAAACAGAATACGGGCTCCAAACAAACCCGTATGAATTGGCAAATGGGCTGTAAATTATTAGAAATAATGGCAGATGGCATGTATGCTATTTTCCACCTATTTGAGGCTTTCCTAAAAAAAGGTTGACGCACAAGCAGTGACTGTTGGATGTCCATCCAACGGCCGTCGTGCTTCTTCAATCTCTGCTCTTCCTGCTCCAGCCGCTCAAACAAGCGCTGGCGGGACTGCCTGCTCCCTCCTCCCTGTGGTCGGTTGTGCTACCGTGCAGGCCTCACCGCCCCATCGTACTCCCATCGCTGGCCTAGCCATCCCTCTACTCACCCACACCTGTTGTTATTCTCCGGCGACGGCAGACGAACCAGTAAACCCTCGTACAGTCGTACTCCCCTCCGCGTGGGAAACAACTACCGAGTCTTCCCTGGCTCTGTGTCGTTCCCTTCCTAGGCCTCGCCGTCGTCCACCGCTCTGGTGCTCTCGGCGTGGCGTGGTCAACGTGGTCAATGACCGACATGCATCTTGAGTGGACTGTACGTGGAGAGGCTGACAGCTGGGTCCATGGCCGCACACAAGGAAATGCCTCCTTATTACGCGCAAAATAATGATTCCTCCACCTCACATCTGGGACCCACCGAAAGGGCCTCTCTATTTCGCGAAAAAATGTTACCGCCGCTGACAGCTCGGACCCACCAGCTATATCTTCGCACGCAAGGAAGTGCCTCCTTATTACGCACAAAAAAATGAATACTCCCCCTGCTAGCTGGGACCCAGTATAGTGGGCCTACTAAGTTCACGACGGAGGGCTTTGTCAACTTATTCAATATGCATGATTCTAGCTCGAGTGACCGTACGATGTCCATCCAACGGCCGTAGTGCTTCTTCTACCTCTGGTCTTCTTGCTCCAGCCGCCCAAAGCAGCGCCGGTCGTGCCGCCTGCTCCTACATCCCGTGGCCGACTGTGCTGCCGCTGAGGCCTCATCGTCCCCATACTACTCCCGACGCTGGCCAGGCCATCCCTCCACTCCACTCACCCACACCCCCTGTTATTCTGCGGCGACGGCAGCGCAGCCGAACCAGTGAACCCTCGTACTCCTCTCCGCGTGGGCATCCAATGCCGCGTCTTCCCCGGCTCCGCATCGTCCCCTTCCTAGGCCTCGCCGTCGTCCACCCCCGTGGTGCTCTCGGCGCGGCGTGGTCAATGTGGTCAATGACCGACTTCCATCGGAAGAGTACTTTACATGGAGAGGCTGACAGCTGGGTCCATGGCAGCCGCAAGGAAGTGCCTCCTTATTACACGAAAAATAATTATTCCTCCACCTGACAGCAGGGACCCACCGGACGGGCCACCAGTATTTCGCGAACTGGGACCCACCGGACGGGCCACCGTATTTTGCAAAAAAATGTTTCCTCCGCTATCAGCTCGGACCCACCGGAAGTGCCTCCTTATTACGCACAAAAAAATGAATACTCTCCCTCCTAGCTGGGACCCACCATGGTGGGAGGCTGACTTGTGGGCCTACTAAGTTGACTGGGATGGAGTCCTTTGTCAACTTTAGTCAATATGAACGATTCTAGCTCCAGTGACCATACGATGTCCATCCAACGGCCGTAGTGCTTCTTCAACCTCTGGTCTTCTTGCTCCAGCCGCCCAAAGAGGCGCCGGTCATGCCGCATGCTCCTGCCTCCCGTGGCCGGTTGTGATGCCGCGGAGGCCTCACCACCTCCTACTACTCCCACCGCTGGCCAGGCCATCCCTCTACTCACCCACACCCCCTGTTACTCTGCGGCGACGGCAGCCTCACACCACAGCCGAACCAGTGAACCCTCGTAGTCCTCTCCGCGTGGGCATTCACTGCCGCGTCTTCCCCGGCTCTGCGCCGTCCCCTTCCTAGGCCTCGCCGTTGTCCACCGCCGTGGTGCTCTCGGCGCGGCATGGTCAACGTGGTCAACGACCGACTTCCATCGGAAGAGTACTGTACGTGGAGAGGCTGACAGCTGGGTCCACGGCAGCCGCAAGGAACTGCCTCCTTATTACGTGGAAAATAATTATTCCTCCACCTGATAGCAGGGACCCACCAGACGGGCCACCAGTATTTCGCAAAAAAAAACGTTTCCCCCCTGACTGCTGAGACCCACCGGACGGGCCAGCGTATTTTGCGAAAAAAATGTTCCCTCCGCTATCAGCTCGGACCCACCGGAAGTGCCTCCTTATTACGCACAAAAAAATGAATACTCTCCCTCCTAGCTGGGACCCACCATGGTGGGAGGCTGACTTGTGGGCTTACTAAGTTGACTGGGACGGAGGCCTTTGTCAACTTTAGTCAATATGAACGATTCTAGTTCCAGTGACCATATGATGTCCATCCAACGGTCGTAGTGCTTCTTCAACCTCTGGTCTTCTTGCTCCAGCCGCCCAAAGCGGCGCTGGTCATGCTGCATGCTCCTGCCTCCCGTGGCCGGCTGTGATGCCGCGGAGGCCTCACCACCTCCTACTACTCCCACCACTGGCCAGGCCATCCCTCTACACACCCACACCCCCTGTTACTCTGCGGCGATGGTAGCCTCACACCACAGCCGAACCAGTGAACCCTCATAGTCCTCTCTGCATGGGCATCCACTGCCGCGTCTTCCCCAGCTCCGTGTCGTCCCCTTCCTAGGCCTCGCCGTCGTCTACCTCCGTGGTGCTCTCAGTGCGGCATGGTCAACGTGGTCAATGACCGACTTCCATCGGAAGAGTACTGTACGTGGAGAGGCTGACAGCTGGGTCCACGGCAGCCGCAAGGAAGTGCCTCCTTATTACACGCAAAATAATTATTCCCCCACCTGACAGCAGGGACCCACCAGCTACATCTTCGCACGCAAGGAAGTGCGTCCAGGCAAAAAATGATTCACCCCCCTGACTGCTGGGACCCACCAGCTACATCTTCACACGCAAGCAAGTGCCTGACAGTCGGGACCCACCTGGTCGAAGCATACATAGCATTGTCATTCTGGTCGCGAACGTGTATGTACATACTAGTCGATGTAGAGGCGTGCACGTGTCTTAGTAGAGGCGCGCACGTGTCGTAGTAGAGGCGCGCACGTAGCATGTACAGGTATGTACAACGGCCAGGGTGCAAGAAAAAAAATACGGCCATGTACGTACATACGGGCGGGGTCTCGAACGCCTACTCGCGCATACGTACGGCCAGGGGTCGTGTACATGGCTGGGTAGGAATGGAGAAACTGCGTCGTCGTCGTGTTCATGGGAAGGCAATAGAATGCGTCGTGTTCATCGGGAGGCAACGAAATGCTTCGCGTTCATCGGGAGGCAACGAAAAGCGTGGGAGCCAACCGGCTTGGATGGCACAGGTGATGGAAACGAGGCCTGGTGTACCGCAGAACGGAGGAAACGGCCTTGTGTTCGACCGACCATGTTCGAAACGGGATCCTATTCATCGGGAGGGGTCTGGCGTACCGCAAAACAGAGGAAACGGACTTGTGTTGGACCTCCTACAGTCGAAACGGGGTCCTGTTGATCGGGAGGGGTGTGGTGTACCGCAAACGGACAAAACGGACTTGTGTTGGAGCGCTACGTTCGAAACGGGGGTCCTGTTCATCGGGAGGGGTCTGGCATACCGCAAAACGGGACTCCATGGGATACTGTTCATCTCCACCGTCAACCTCCTCCAGCCTCCACGGGCTACTGTTCATCCACCGTCGACCTCCTCCAGCCTCCACGGGCTCCTGTTCATCTAGCCTCCACCACGCGCTACTCCATTGGCTACTGTTCAACCACCCCTCTGTGCGGGCTCCTGTTCAACCACCCCTCCACAGGCTACCGTTCATCCACCCCTCCACCATCTACTGTTCATCCAGCCCTCCATGGGGTCGTCCTGTTCATCCAGCCCTCCACGGGGTCCTGTTCATCCAGACCCAACCGGCCCAATCAATCGGGGTCTTGTTCATCCAG
>NC_041387.1:417189929-417191007 GCF_002162155.2 Triticum dicoccoides
TGTTCATCCAGAGGCAGCATCGATCGGCTTTAGTTAGCAGAAGTAGCAAAGGAATCGCTCGATCGGTTCAGTTAGAAGCCATCGATCGATCGCTCCGGTTCAGTAACGCGTAGCCTGTAGTGTATGAGAGAAACGTGCATCGCTCGGCCCCCGACCTCCCACCGTAACTGGGAACTCGCCGAAATTTTCCTCGCCCTCGCTTCTACCATGGTTTGTTCCATCATGGACGGCCCAAAGAATGTCATGCAGCTGCATCTCCAGCCCGCCAGGACGAAAAGCCCATTTTCTGTCATTATTTTTTGTCATACAAGTAGGAGCCCACCACATCTATGATGATACCGGGTTTTGTCACAATTATCATCATAGAAGTGTCATATGTATGACAGAAAAAATTCGTTCGGCCCAAAATGTCACGGATGTGTCTTTTTTTGTAGTGATCGTCACGGAGGTGCTGGTCATCAGCCACGACGGAGCTTCCGGCGGGGCCGCCCAGGACCACCTGCAGGCGGCAATGGGGGACCTATCCGCACCCATAGCAGCAGATGCCAACAGCAAGATGCTGGAGGCATGCCGCGTCGCGCTCATCGAAAGCACCAAGAAATTGGCCACTATGAGATGCCTCACCGAAGCGTACCAGCGAGAGATTGACCGCGCCGCCTGCGGCACGCCGACCGCTGGAGAGCCCAGCCATGTGGGCTTGGTCCAACAATGCGGCGCGGCCATCGCCAGCATGTTGGGGGTGATCGCCCTGTCTATGCCACGCCCATCAAGAACCTGCGTGCCGCCCAGGGGGCAGCAGACGAGCTAGATCAGCTGGAGGGCGACGAGCGTCGCTACATGACAGAGCGCGTCTAGCAGGTCATCGACGCGGCCGCCATGCAGCAAGAAGCCGGCCGACGCGTGGGAGAACCCGGCGGGCATGCCGAGAACCTTTCCCCTCGCAGAGAACATAGCGCGACCTCCCGGCCCCCAGAAGGCAGCGCCCGCGGTCGAAGAGATCGAGAGCCGACTGCTAGCCGCAGCCGCACACGCATCACCATCGAGTGCGACCAAGACGGCCGCCCACAAGTGGTGGAAC
>NC_041387.1:417191244-417200683 GCF_002162155.2 Triticum dicoccoides
ACCTCCCCGCCGCCTGTTGAGCACCCGACTCTCGGAGACCGGCTAGGCCACCGTGAAGGAGTTGGAGAAAACGACGCCCGCCACCGGATCGACCGCCTGGCTCGCTCCCTGGCGGTAGAAGAAGAAGATGTGATCTCCCCGCCCTGTTTCGGCCCCTGCATTCGCGACGAGCCCTTCCCCAAAGGGTTCTCGCTCCCTCGAGATATCCAAGTATAACGGCTCCGTGAAGCCGGGGGATTGGCTGGTGCACTACTCCACCACAGTCAACATAGCAAACGGCAACAAGAGCGTTGCCCTGAAGTACGTCCCCCTCATGCTTCAGGGCACGGCCCGGACATGGCTGAACAACCTCAAGCCCTACAGCGTCAACAGTTGGCTGGACTTCACCGAGCTTTCATCCGCAACTTCACCAGCACCTACAAGCGATCGCCCAAGCCCCGCCAGCTCTCTCTGTGTGTCCAAGGCCCCACCGATTCCACTCGGGACTACTTGACACGGTGGGCTGAGCTGCGCAACTCATGCGAAGGGGTGCATGAGATGCAAGCTATAGAGTACTTCACTGCCGGGTGCCGAGAGGGCACCTTACTCAAGCACCGACTCCTCTGCGACGAGCCGGCCACACTTGACGAGATGCTGATCATAGCAGACAAGTAGGCCACAGTCGACTCCTCCATGAAGTTGGAGCTCCGGGTGAACGCATATGGAAAGGTGCTCCCTCCGGCTCCTCAGACGCCGGCTGGTGACAACAGTCGGCGCCAGCAGCAGAATGACAACAAGCGCAAAGCCCCGCAACCGGCTTCCACTAGCCGGCAGGTGGCAATAATTGAAGACCAGCAGCCTGAGGGATAGCCCGGCCCCAAGCGCCAGAAGGGCAGCAAGCCCGCTTGGCTGCCCGCCTTCTCTTCAAGCAGACCCTCGATGCACCCCGCAAGTTCCATAGCGGCGCGAAGCTGTCCAACCACAAACCCGGAAGTGCCATTGGCTTGTCCGTATTGCCTAGGGCAAAGGACTTCCACCTCCGCCTGCTGGCCAATTGGCCCCGCCTCCTCAACAACCGGCGGACCGTCTAGCAGTCGACACTATCCAAGATGAATTCCCCAAAGAACACGGAGCGTACGTCGTCTTCACCAGTGCGGCTGACGACAGCCATAGCCGACGCCAACAACACCGTGAGGTGAATGCTGCCTCCTCTGAAGTCCCAGAGTTCATGCACTGGTCCGAGAGGCCCATCAGTTGGAGCCATGCAGACCACCCGGAGGTGATGGCCTTCTCTGGGTTCCTACGCCATGGTATGCCACCTTCTCAATGGAGAGGTGAGCTGCTCGCTTCTCTCGAGTTTTGATAGACGGCGGTAGCAGCATCAACATCCTCTACCGCGACACCATGGAAAAGTTGTGCATCAAAGAGAGACAACTTCAGCCCAGTCAGACTGTCTTCCCTGGCATTGTATGTTGGAGAACGCGGTATTTCAAAAAAAATCCTATGATCACGCAAGATCTATCCAGGAGATGCATAGCAACGAAGGGGAGAGTGTGTCTACGTACCCTTGTTGACCGAAAGCGGAAGCATTTAAGCAACGCGGTTGATGTAGTTGGACGTCTTCCCGATCCAACCGATCAAGTACGAAACACACAGCACCTCCGTGATCTGCACACGTTCATCTTGGTGACGTCCCTCGAACTCTAGATTCAGCTGAGGCCGAGGGAGAGTTTCATCAGCATGATGGCGTGGTGACTGTGATGATGAAGTTACCGGCACAGGGCTTCGCATAAGCACTACGATGATATGACCGAGGTGTGTAACTGTGGAGGGGGGCACCGCACACGGCTAAGACAAATCTTGAGTGCCTTTGGGGTGCTCCCCTCCCCCGTATATAAAGGAGGGAGGGAGGAGGCGGTCGGCCTAGGGGGAGCGCCAAGCATAGGGAGTCCTACTAGGACACCCAAGTCCTAGTAGGATTCCCTTTCCTATTCGGAGTAGAAGAGAAGGAAAGAGAGGGAGAGGGAGAAGGAAAGGGGGGCGCGCCCCACTCCTTGTCCAATTCGGTTTGGGCAGGGGGGAGGCGCGTGCCACCTCTTGGCCCTTCTCCCCTCTCTCCACTAAAGCCCAATAAGGCCCATTACTTCTCCCGGCGAAATCCCGTAACTCCCCGGTACTCCAAAAAAATACTCAAATCACTCGGAACCTTTCTGATGTCCGAATATAGCCTTCCAATATATGAATCTTTACCTCTCGACCATTTCGACACTCCTCGTCACGTCCATGATCTCATCCGGGACTCCGAACAACCTTCGGTCATCAAATCACATAAACTCATAATACAAATCGTCATCGAATGTTAAGCGTGCGGACCCTACGGGTTCAAGAACTATGTAGACATGACCGAGACTCATCTACAGTCAATAACCAATAGCGGGACCTGGATGCTCATATTAGCTCCTACATATTCTACAAAGATCTTTATCGGTCAAACCGCATAACAAGATACATTGTTCCATTTGTCATAGGTATGTTACTTGCCCGAGATTCGATCGTCAGTATCACCATACTTAGTTCAATCTCGTTACCGGCAAGTCTCTTTACTCATTCCATAATGCATCATCCCGCAACTAACTCATTAGTCACATTGCTTGCAACGCTTATAGTGATGTGCATTACCGAGAGGGCCCAGAGATACCTCTCCAACAATCGGAGTGAAAAATCCTAATCTCAATCTATGCCAACTCATCAAACACCATCGGAGACACCTGTAGAGCATATTTATAATCACCCAGTTACGTTGTGACGTTTGATAGCACACTAAGTGTTCCTTTGGTATTCAGGAGTTGCATAATCTCATAGTCATAGGAACATGTATAAGTCATGAAGAAAGCAATAGAAATAAACTAAACGATCATAGTGCTAAGTAGATATACCCATATCTGCTCAAATCATCTATGAAGGTCAGAAAATAATGATACCCGCCGCGAGCCTCAACACTCATCGGATAGCATACATCAGTATGTATTATTTCCAATAAGTCAGTTGCTCGCTCCATTGTTCCACGGAACGGAGTCTTAATCATCTTGCCCATGAGGCATGGTTCTCAAGCATCAATTGATTCATAATCAAGTGATTCCAAAAGCCCATCAGCATGGATTTGCTTCATACGCTTTACACCAATATGACCTAAACTACAGTGCAAAAAATATGTTGCACTATCATTATCAACTTTGCATCTTTTGGCATCAATATTATGAATATGTGTATCACTACGATCGAGATTCAATAAACCATTCACCTTGGGTGTATGACCACATAAGGTTTTATTCATGTAAACAGAATAACAATTATTCTTTGACTTAAATGAATAACCATATTGCAATAAACATGATACAATCATATTATGCTCAACACAAACACCAAATAACATTTATTTTAGGTTCAACACTAATCCCGAAGGTAAAAGGGAGTGTGCGATGGTGATCTTATCAACCTTGGAATCACTTCCAACACACATCATCACCTTGCCCTTGATACGTATCCAACGTATCTATATTTTTTATTGTTCCATGCTATTATATTACCCGTTTTGGATGTTTATGGGGTTTACTTTACACATCTATATCATTTTTGGGACTAACCTACTAACCGGACGCCCAGCCCGAATTGCTGTTTTTTTGGCCTATTTCAGTATTTCGAAGAAAAGGAATATCAAACGGAGTCCAAACGGAATGAAACCTTCGGGAGTGATCTTTTTGGAACAAACGCAATCCAGGGGACTTGGAGTGGACTTCAAGAAACAAACAAGGCGGCCATGAGGGTGCCCGGCGCGCCCCCGGGGGTGGGCGGCCCCCCACCCTCGTGGGCCCCTCGAGCGTCAGTCGACCTACTTCTTCCTCCTATATATATCCACGTACCCCGAAAACATCCAGGAGCACCACTAAAAACTATTTCCACCGCCGCAACCTTCTGTATCCGCGAGATCCCATCTTGGAGCCTTCGCCGACGCTCCGCCGTAGGGGGAATCGACCAGGGAGGGCCTACATCATCTCCAAGGCCTCTCCGATGAGTTGTGAGTAGTTTACCACAGACCTTTGGGTCCATAGTTATTAGCTAGATGGCTTCTTCTCTCTCTTTGAATCTCAATACAAAGTTCTCCTCGATCTTGTTGGAGATCTATTCGATGTAACTCTTTTTGTGGTGTGTTTGTCGAGATCCAATGAATTGCGGGTTTATGATCAAGTTTATCTATGAGAAATATTTGAATCTCCTCTGAATTCTTTTATGTATGATTTGTTATCTTTGCAAGTCTCTTCGAATTATCAGTTTGGTTTGGCCTACTAGATTGATCTTTCTTGCAATGGGAGAAGTGCTTAGCTTTGGGTCCAATCTTGCAGTGTCCTTTCCTAGTGACAGCAGGGGCAGCAAGGGACGTATTGCATTGTTTCCATCGAGGATAAAAATATGGGGTTTATGTCATATTGCATGAGTTTATCCCTTTACATCATGTCATATTTCTTAACGTGTTACTTTGTTCTTCATGAACTTAATACTCTATATGCAGGCAGGAGTCGGTGGATGTGTGGAGTAAAAGTAGTAGATGCAGAATCGTTTTGTTCTAATTGTCACGGACGTGATGCCTATATACATGATCATGCCTAGATATTCTCATAACTATGCACTTTTCTATCAATTGCTCGACAGTAATTTGTTCACCCACCGTAATACTTATGCTATCTTGAGAGAAGCCACTAGTGAAACCTATGGCCCCCGGGTCTATCTTTTATCATATAAGTTTCCCATCTACTTTTATTTGCATCTTTACTTTCCAATCTATATCATAAAAATACCAAAAATATTTATCTTATCTTATTATCTCTATCATATCTCACTTTTGCAAGTTACCATGAAGGGATTGACAACCCCTTTATTGCGTTGGTTGCGAGGTTCTTGTTTGTTTGTGTAGGTGCATGGGACTTTTGAGGAGCCTCCTACTAGATTTGATACCTTGGTTCTCAAAAACTGAGGGAAATACTTACGCTACTTTGCTGCATCACCCTTTCCTCTTCAAGGGAAAACAAACACAGTGCTCAAGTGGTAGCAAGAAGGATTCCTGGCGCTGTTGCCGGAGAGGCTTACACAAAGTCAAGTCAAGATTCGACCTCCCGCCAACGTGCGATTTCTGGTGCCGTTGCCAGGGAGGTCTTCGCTCAAGTCAAGACATACCAAGTACCGATCACAAACTCATCTCCTCGCATTACATTATTTGCCATTTGCCTCTCGTTTTCCTCTCCCCCACTTCACCCTTGTCGTTTTATTCGCCCTCTCTTTCCCAATCTTCTCTTTTTTGCTTGCCTTTTTGTTTGCTTGTGTGTTGGATTGCTTGTCACGATGGCGCAATATAATACCAAATTGTGTGATTTTTCCAATACTAATAATAATGATTTCCTTAACACTCTGATTGCTCCTCTTAATGATGTTGAATCTTGTGAAATCAATGTTGCTTTGTTGAATCTTGTTATGAAAGATCAATTCTCTGGCCTTCCTAGTGAAGATGCCGCTACTCATCTAAACAACTTTGTTGATTTGTGTGATGTGCAAAAGAAGAAAGAGACGGATAATTATATTGTTAAATTGAAGTTATTCCCGTTTTCACTTGGAGATCATGCTAAAACTTGGTTTTCGTCTTTGCCTAAGAATAGTATTGATTCATGGAACAAGTGCAAAGATGCTTTTATCTCTAACAAGTGCAAAGATGCATTTATCTCAAAATCAGAGTGCATCTTATTATGGAAATTCCTACAATAATTCTTACGGAAATTTTAATAAGATGCACTCTGATTTTGAGAATAGTTTTAAAGAATTTATGATCTCTCAAAAGAATTTTAATGCTTTGCTTGAAGAAAAATTGCTTAAAGTTGATGAATTGGCTAGGAACGTTGATAGACTTTTGCTTGATGTTGATTCTTTGAAACTTAGATCTATTCCTCCTAAGCATGATATCAATGAGTCCCTCAAAGCCATGCGAATTTCCATTGATGAGTGCAAAGAAAGAACCGCTAGGTTGCGTGCTAAGAAAGATTGCTTTGTAAAAGCATGTTCTTTTAGTTTCCATGAAAATAATGATGAAGATCTAAAAGTTATTGATGTGTCCCCTATTACATCTTTTTTTTGCAATATTAATCTTGATA
Organism: Triticum dicoccoides; assembly: GCF_002162155.2. Classification (NCBI taxonomy): domain Eukaryota; kingdom Viridiplantae; phylum Streptophyta; class Magnoliopsida; order Poales; family Poaceae; genus Triticum; species Triticum dicoccoides. The sequence goes on from NC_041387.1 coordinate 417,197,418, forward strand.
ATGATGGAACTGGAGAAGAGTCAACTTTAGTTAAAAGGCGTCCCAATGATTCGGAGTTTTTAGATCTTGATGCTAAATTTGGTAAAAGTGGGATTGGAGAGGTCAAGACTTTACATAGCATTGAACCCACTATTATGGATTTCAAGGAATTTAATTATGATAATTGTTCTTTAATAGATTGTGTTTCCTTGTTGCAATCCGTGTTGAATTCTCCTCATGCTTATAGTCAAAATAAAGCTTTTACCAAACATAATGTTGATGCCTTGATGCAATCTTATGAAGAAAAACTTAATTTGGAAGTTTCTATACCTAGAAAACTTTATGATGAGTGGGAACCTACTATAAAGATTAAAATTAAAGATCATGAGTGCTATGCTTTGTGTGATTTGGGTGCTAGTATTTCCACCACTCCGAAAACTTTATGTGATGTGCTAGGTTTCCATGATTTTGATGATTGCTCTTTAAACTTGCACCTTGCGGATTCCACCATTAAGAAACCTATGGGAAGGATCAATGATGTTCTTATGGTTGCAAATAGGAATTATGTGCCCGTAGATTTTATCGTTCTTGATATAGATAGCAATCTTTCATGTCCTATTATTCTTGGTAGACCTTTCCTTAGAACGATTGGTGCAACTATTGATATGAAGGAAGGGAATATTAGATTCCAGTTTACATTAAGGAAAGGAATGGAACACTTTCCAAGAATGAAAATTACCTTATGAATCTATCATGCGAGCTACTTATGAATTGAATGCCAAAGATGGCACTACTTAGATCTATCCTCGCTTTTATGCCTAGCTAGGGGCGTTAAACGATAGCGCTTGTTGGGAGGCAACCCAATTTATTTTTGTTTCTTGATTTTTGCTTCTGTTTAGTAATAAATATTTTATATAGCTTCTTTTTACATGTGTTTTCATGTTTTAATTAGTGTTTGTGCCAAGTAGAACCTATAGGATAACCTACGGTGATAGTTAATTTGATTCTGCTGAAAAACAGAAACTTTTGCGCGCACGAAAATAATTTTAGTAAATTACAAGAACGTGATTTTGCATTGATTCTTTTTTCTTTAGATCAATAGACAAATTTCCCAGGACTTCCTATTTTGGTAGGATTTTTAGAGTTTCAGAAGTATTCTAAAGTTACAGATTGCTACAGACTGTTCTGTTTTTGACAGATTCTGTTTTTCGTGTGTTGTTTGCTTATTTTGATGCATCTATGGCTAGTATCAGGGGGTATAAACCATAGAGAAGTTGGAATACAGTAGGTAACACCAATATAAATAAAGAATGAGTTCATTACAGTACCTTATGTGGTGGTTTTTCTTTCTTGCACTAATGGAGCTTATGAGATTTCCTGTTGAGTTTTGTGTTGTGAAGTTTTCAAGTTTTGGGTAAAGATTTGATGGACTATGGAATAAGGAGTGGCAAGAGACTAAGCTTGGTGATGCCCATGGCACCCCGAAATATTCAAGGATAACCAAAAGCATAAGCTTGGGTATGCCCCGGAAGGCATCCCCTCTTTCGTCTTCGTCTATCAGTAACTTTACTTGGAGCTATATTTTTATTCGCCACATGATATGTGTTTTGCTTGGAGCGTCTTGTATGATATTTGTCTTTGATTTTTAGATTACCACAATCATCCTTTCTGTACACACCTTTTGCGAGAAACCCACTTGATTTGGAGTTTATTATAATACTCTATGTGCTTCACTTATATCTTTTGAGCTAGATAATTTTGCTCTAGTGCTTCACTTATACCTTTTAGAGCACGGCGGTGGTTTAATTTTGTTGAAATTGTTGATCTCTCATGCTTCACTTATATTATTTTGAGAGTCTTTTAGAACAGCATGGTATTTTCTATGGTTATAAAATTGGTCCTAGAATGATGGGCATCCAAGTTTGGTATAATAAAAACTATCATAGGAAGTGAATTGGATGCTATGATCAATTTGATACTTGATAATTGTTTTGAGAGATGGAGGTGGTGATATTCGAGTCATGCTAGTTGGGTAATTATGAATTTAAAGAATGCTTGTGTTGAAGTTGGCAAGTCCCGTAGCATGCACATATGGTAACCGTTGTGTAACAAATTTGAAACAAGGGGTGTTCTTAGATTGTCATCCTTATGAGTGGCGGTCGGGGACGAGCGATGGTTTTTTCCTACCAATCTATCCCCCTAGGAGCATGCGCGTAGTGCTTGGTTTTTGATGACTTGTAGATTTTTGCAATAAGTATATGAGTTCTTTATGACTAGTGTGAGTCCATGGATTATACGCACTTTTACCTTTCCATCATTGCTAGCCTCTTCGGTACCGTGCATTGCCCTTTCTCACCTTGAGAGTTGGTGCAAACTTCGCCGGTGCATCCAAACCCCATGATACGATACGCTCTATCACACATAAACCTCCTTATATCTTCCTCAAAACAGCCACCATACCTACCTATTATGGCATTTCCATAGCCATTCCGAGATATATTGCCATGCAACTTTCCACCATTCCGTTCATCATAATACACATCATCATTGTCATATTTCCTTGCATGATCATGTAGTTGACATCATATTGTGGCTAAGCCACCTTCATAATTTTTCATACATGTCACTCTTGATTCATTGCCCATCCCGGTACTCCGCCGGAGCCATTCATATAGAGTCATAGCTTGTTCTAGTTTTGAGTTGTACTCATGAGTTGTAAATAAATAGAAGTGTGATGATCATCATTATTAGAGCATTGTCCCTAAAAAGGGCAAAATAAAAAAAGGCCAAATAAAAAAAGGCCCAAAAAAGGGGACAATGCTACTATTTTTTCCCACACTTGTGCTTCAAAGTAGCACCATGTTCTTCATATAGAGAGTCTCATTTGTTGTCATTTTCATATACTAGTGGGAATTTTTCATTATAGAACTTGGCTTGTATATTCCAATGATGGGATTCCTGAAAATGCCCTAGGTCTTCGTGAGAAAGCAAGTTGGATGCACACCCACTAGTCTCTTTTGTTGAGCTTTCATACATTTATAGCTCTAGTGCATCTGTTGCATGGCAATCCCTACTCCTCATGTTGACATCAATTGATAGGCATCTCCATAGCCCGTTGATTAGCCTCGTTAACATGAGACTTTCTTCTTCTTTTTTTGTCTTCTCCACGCAACCTCCATCATCATATTCTATTCCACCCATAGTGCTATATCCATGGCTCACACTCATGTATTGCGTGAAAGTTGAAAAAAGTTTGAGATTACTAAAGTATGAAACAATTGCCTGGC
>NC_041387.1:417200863-417250535 GCF_002162155.2 Triticum dicoccoides
AAGATGAGAGCATTCTTGTGTGACGAAAATGAAACATGACCAAACTATATGATTTTGTAGGGATAAACTTTCTTTAGCCATGCTATTTTGAGAAGACATGATTGCTTTGATTAGTATGCTTGAAGTATTACTATTTCTTATGTCAATATGAACTTTTATTTTTAATCATTTGGATCTGAACATTCATGCCACAATAAAGAAAATTACATTGAGAATTATGCTATGTAGCATTCCACATCAAAAATTCTGTTTTTATCATTTACCTACTCGAGGACGAGCAGGAATTAAGCTTGGGGAAGCTTCATACGTCTCCAACGTACCTATAATTTTTTATTGTTCCATGCTATTATATTACCCGGTTTGTATGTTTATGGGCTTTATTTTACACTTTTATATCATTTTTGGGACTAACCTACTAACCGGAGGCCCAGCCCGAATTGATGTTTTTTGCCTATCTCAGTGTTTCGAAGAAAAGGGATATCAAACGGAGTCCAAACGGAATGAAACCTTCAGGAGCGATCTTTTTGGAACAAACGCAATCCAGGGGACCTGGAGTGGACGTCAAGCAACAAACGAGGCGGCCACCAGGGTGCCCGGCGCGTCCCCTGGGGGTGGGCGCGCCTCCCACCATTGTGGGCCCCTCGAGCATCAACCGACCTACTTCTTCCTCCTATATATATATCCACATACCCCGAAAACATCCAGGAGCACCACGAAAAACTATTTCCACCACCGCAACCTTCTGTATCCGCGAGATCCCATCTAGGAGCCTTTGTCGGCGCTCCGCCGGAGGGGAAATCGACCACGGAGGGCCTCTACATCATCTCCAAGGCCTCTCCGATGAGTTGTGAGTAGTTTACCACAGACCTTCGGGTCCATAGTTATTAGCTAGATGGCTTCTTCTCTCTCTTTGGATCTCAATACAAAGTTCTCCTCAATCTTCTTGGAGATCTATTCGATGTAACTCTTTTTGCGGTGTGTTTGTTGAGATCCGATGAATTGTGGGTTTATGATCAGGTCTATCTATGAGAAATATTTGAATCTCCTCTGAATTCTTTTATATATGAGTTGTTATATTTGCAAGTCTCTTCGAATTATCAGTTTGGTTTGGCCTACTAGATTGATCTTTCTTGCAATGGGAGAAGTGCTTAGCTTTGGGTTCAATCTTGCGGTGCCCTTTCCCAGTGATAGCAGGGGCAGCAAGTCACGTATTGTATTGTTGCCATTGAGGATAAAAAGATGGGGTTTATGTCATATTGCATGAGTTTATCCCTCTACATCATGTCATCTTTCTTAATGCGTTACTCTGTTCTTCATGAACTTAATACTCTAGATGCAAGCAGGAGTCGGTCGATGTGTGGAGTAATAGTAGTAGATGCAGAATCATTTGGGTCTACTTGTCATGGACGTGATGCGTATATACATGATCATGCCTAGATATTCTCATAACTATGCACTTTTCTATCAATTGCTCGACAGTAATTTGTTCACCCACCGTAATATTTATGCTATCTTGAGAGAAGCCACTAGTGAAACCTATGGCACCGGGTCTATCTTTTATCATATAACTTTCACATCTACTTTTATTTGCATCTTTTACTTTCCAATCTATATCATAAAAATACCAAAAATATCTATCTTATCTTATTATCTCTATCAGATATCACTTTCGCAAGTTGCCGTGAAGGGATTGGCAACCCCTTTATTGCGTTGGTTGCGAGGTTCTTGTTTGTTTGTGTAAGTGCGTGGGACTTTTGAGGAGCCTCCTACTGGATTAATACCTTGGTTCTCAAAAACTGAGGGAAATACTTATGCTACTTTGCTGGATCACCCTTTCCTCTTCAAGGGAAAACCAACGCAGTGCTCAAGAGGTAGCAACCCTCAACTAGTATTTGTTCATTTTGTAACTCATGTTTCGAATTACTAATCATAGAAACTGAACCAGTATCAAATACCCAGGGGCTACTATGGACACTAGTAAAGTACACATCAATGACATGTATATCATATATACTTTTGTTCACTTTGTCATCCTTCTTATCCGCCAAGTATTTGGGGCAGTTCCGCTTCCAGTGACCACCCTTTGGATAAGTTCTCCTTGATTCCCGTGTGCTAGACAATTTGATATAATAATGCATTCGGGAATGAAAGGAGGAGCTACGTACATCGATCATCGATAGTCATCCCGTGATTAATAATAATGATCTAGTTTAATATTTGAATTATAAACGTAGGTCGGAAATGTCGTACTCATCGGACGACGAAAACCACCCAGGGGAGTGCGACTGGTGCCACGACGACCGAGGTATTTGCGACAGGTTCATTGTGCTGGACGAAGATCGTCACTTCAGCATTAAGCTCGAGGAGACCTTCAATGTTCATACGGTACGCAACCGACGATAATAGTTTTTTTTTGTAATTACTCATGACTTCAACTATTTTAATCATGACAATATTTTTCATATTTTCCAATTCGACTAGCTTATCCCATGCTTTGCAAGACGCTATGTCTTGGAGAGGATGGGTTTTGAAGACCATGAAAGTTTTGAAACCAAAAAAATTATCCTAAGTACCCATCATGGTGTGGATTTTCAAGTAAAGCTGTACAATGCTCAGAGTGTAGCCCATTTTGGTTGCAAAAATTGGGAAGCACTTTGCAAGATGTATGGTTCTGATGAGGGTATGCTTGTTACCATGGATCTTGGTGATCCTACAATCGAGCAAGAGAGACCTACGATTTTCGTCCTTGTGGATACACCTCCAATTCTTCCCCCATGTGAGCTTAACATAGTTATTAAGTAATTTATATTGTTTATTTCAAAATAGTTGACAACTTATTCTCCATTGACAGCTTATTTTCATTCTTCAAAGAATGTGCGGAAGATGGTAGACAGAACCTACTACACCGAAGGCTCCGAACTAACTTATCAGGAGAAAAATCATATGGTCGCATTTTGTACTGATCTTGAGAATTACAATGTCTACAATTGAACTCGTCAACATTATGGTTAATATGTGCCACTAGTGCATGTGTTGAACTACGGTAACTACCATGGAGATACCCTGGTAAGATTTTTTACTATTACAACATCCGTGCATCTTTTTGCACACTTCTAAAACTAGTACATCATATCATTGCTAACTACGAAGTTATTACTATGTTTTTCAACAGATAATCCCGAATGATTGTGTGCCTCATCTGATGTATACACACGGTAGCCTTCATGTTTTGAACATACAACCAGGTCGTCCTACGAATCTCAACTGTCCATACCGGGTTTCTAAAAGAAGTGGAGACATAACAATCAAAGAATGGAAAAAATGTATGGACAGTCGTAAGGAGCTTCTTGGAAGCAACATTTAGCGAAGGGAAAAAATTGGAGACAGGATGATCGCCATTCTTCGTAATGGAGAGTCAGGGTCTATATTGTTTTATGCTATTTTACTTTAAGGGTGTTTAGGTCATACCTGATACTGATGATCATGTGTTAAGAACAATTATGTAGGGTTGGGTTCGATGACTATGAGGATGATGATCGTATGACTTATTATTAATAACGAGTAGAAGTTGTATGATGATGCATGATTAGTATAGGACGAGTACTTGTTATTATATATGCTGACGTATGCGAGCATGCATGAGTTATTATATCAGCGGGTAAAATGAACATATATAGCAGCAGCGTTGGTAAACCAAGGACGAAGATATAAGAGAGGACACTTCTCTCTATTAGCTAGCTAATATGACAACCTAAAAATAACCCCCAAAACCCCTAAAGCAGCCACTTTCCAAAAAAACATGGACTTTTGGTCCCGGTTGGTGCCACCAACCGGGACCAAAGGCCCCCTGACTGGGCTGGGCGCACAGAGCCACGTGGAGGCACATTGGTCCCGGTTCTGGTTTGAACCGGGACTAATGGGTGGAGGTATTAGTAACGGCCCATTAGTGCCGGTTCATTAACCGGGACTAAAGGCCCTTATGAACCGGGACTATTAGGTGTTTTTCTACTAGTGGTAGAAGCACTTAGTTTCAGGCTTGGGTCTAGTTTTGGGTTTCTTCATGGGAGTGGCAACTTGCTTGCCATTCTTCTTGAAGTTCCCTTTCTTTCCCTTGCCCTTTTACTTGAAACTAGTCATCTTGTCAATCATCAACATTTGATGCTTTTCTTGATTTCTACCTTTGTCGATTTCAGCATCATGAAGATCTCGGGAATCGTTTTCTTCATCCCTTGCATATTATAGTTCATCACGAAGTTCCAATAACTTGGTGATAGTGACAAGGGTGACATCTAGGGCATGTAGATGCACTCTCCTTCCCCTCCTTACGTTGATCTAGTTGAAGTTCCCTTTCTTTCCCTTTGCCCTTTTCTTGAAACTATTGATCTTGTCAACCATCAACACTTGATGCTCTTTCTTGATTTCTACCTTCGTCGATTTCAACATCACGAAGAGTTTGGGAATCGTTTTCGTCATCCCTTCCATACTATAGTTCATAACAAAGTTCTACTAACTTGGTGATGGTGACTAGAGAATTATGTCAATCACTATCTTATCTAGAAGATTAACTCCCATTTGATTCAAGCAATTGTAGTACTCAGACAATCTGAGCACATGCTCACTGGTTGAGCTATTCTCATCCATCTTGTAGGCAAAGTACTTGTCAGAGGTCTCATACCTCTCGACTCGGGCATGAGTCTGAAATACCAATTTCAGCTCTTGGAACATCTCATATGCTCCATGGCGTTCAAAACATTTTTGAAGCCCTGGTTCTAAGCCGTAAAGCATGGTGCACTAAACTATCAAGTAGTTATCATACCGAGCTTGCCAAACGTTTATAACATCTGTATTTGCTCCTGCAATAGGTTCGTCACCTAGCGGTGCATCAAGGACATAATTCTTCTGTGCAGCAATGAGGATAATCCTCAGATCATGTACCTAGTCCGCATCATTGCTACTATCATCTTTCAACATAGTTTTTCTCTAGGAACATATTAAAAATAAATGGGGAGCTACATCACAAGCTATTGATGTACAACATAGTTATGAAAATACTATCAGGACTAAGTTCATGATAAATTAAAGTTCAATTAATCATATTACTTAAGAACTCCCACTTAGATAGACATCCCTCTAATCATTTAAGCTATCACGTGATCCATATCAACTAAACCATGTCCGATCATCATGTGAGATGGAGTAGTTTTCAATGGTGAACATCACTATGTTGATCATATCTACTATATGATTCACGCTCGACCTTTCGATCTCAGTGTTCCGAGGCCATATCTGCACATGCTAGGCTCGTCAAGTTTAACCCAAGTATTCTGCGTGTGCAAAACTGGCTTGCACCCGTAGTATGTGAACGTAGAGCTTATCACACCCGATGATCACGTGGTGTCTCGGCACGACAAACTGTCGCAACGGTGGATACTCAGGGAGAACACTTGTACCTTGAAATTTAGTGAGAGATCATCTTATAATGCTACCTCCGTACTAAGCAAAATAAGATGCATAAAAGATAAACATCACATGCAATCAAAATAAGTGATATGATATGGCCATCATCAACTTGTGCCTTTGATCTCCATCTCCAAAGCACCATCATGATCACCATCATCACCGGCTTGACACCTTGTTCTCCATCGAAGCATCGTTATCTTCTCGCCAACTATTGCTTCTACGACTATCGCTACCGCTTAGTGATAAAGTATAGCAATTACATGGCGATTGCATTTCATACAATAAAGCAACAACCATAAGGCTTCTGCCAGTTGCCGATAACTTTTAGAAAACATTATCATCTCATACAACAATTTATATATCATCATGTCTTGACCATATCACATCACAGGAAGCACTGCAAAAACAAGTTAGATGTCCTCTACTTTGTTTTTGCAAGTTTTACGTGGCTCCTATGGGCTTTAGCGAGAACCGTTCTTGCCTACGCATCAAAAGCACAATGATTTTTCGTCAAGTGTGTTGTTTGAACCTTCAACAAGGACCGGGCGTAGTCACACTCGATTCAACTAGAGTTGGAGAAACAGACACCCACTAGCCACATGTGTGCTAAGCACGGCGGTAGAACCAGTCTCATGAACGCGTTCATGTAATGTCGGTCTGGGCCGCTTCATCCAATAATACCTCTGAATCAAAGCATGACATGCTGGTAAGCAGTATGACTATTATCGTCCACAACTCTTTGTGTTCTAATCGTGCATATAACATCTACGCATAGACCTGGGTCGGATGCCACTATTGGGGAATGCAGTAATTTCAAAAAAAATCCTACGCACACGCAAGATCTATCATGGTGATGCATAGCAACAAGAGGGGAGAGTATAGTCCACGTACCATCATAGACCGTAAGCGGAAACGTTATGACAACGCAGTTGATGTAGTCGAACGTCTTTGCGATCCAACCGATCAAGTACCAAACGCACGACACCTCCGCGATCTGCACACGTTCAACTCAGTGACGTCCCTCGAACTCTAGATCTAGCTGAGGCCGAGGGAGAGTTTCGTCAGCACGACGGAGTGGTGATGGTGATGATGAAGTTACCGGCGCAGGGCTTCGCCTAAGCACTACGACGATATGACCGAGGTGTATAACTATGGAGGAGGGGCACTGTTCGCGCACGAACACGTTCCCGTGTACCCTCGATGCCGGGGGTGATGCACCGTAGCTCACGTCGAAGGAGACCCGCTAGAAGCGCGGTATGCAAGCAATCCGGTGGGTGCTTTTGAGGACCTGAAACCCCACATGCCCGAGAGGGACCCCGTCAGGGCGCGCGGCGGCTATGGGATGCCCTAGGTCGGCCTGATCGCCCCTAGGGCCTCGAGGTTCGCCGCCATGCAATGAAGAAGAACGAACAAAGAACGAGGAAGAAGAAGAACAAGGGAGAAGGAAAAGTAAAGGTAAAAGATGTTGATAGATTTGTTCGATTGTGTGTTGTTCAATCGGCCGTCACTTCTTGTCTATATAAGAGGCAGATGGACTTCCCGTACAAGAATAGGACTTGCCTTGCCGTCCAAATCATCAAAATCTAACCAAATTCGGACTTCTCACGACCTCCGGCCCGGATGTCCGGCTCTAGGCTCGGATGATCCGGCCAAGCCCAGATTTTTGACAGCAGTCCACTAATCGGGCTTTAACTTTTTCATACAAACTCAGATTAAGATGATTTTTATTTCAAAATCAACCGCCTAGATGAGACACACAACTTTTGTGTTGAACACTTTTCGATATGAGGCCATCTTGAGGGTGTTTCGGGCTGTTTTCTAAAGTATGCAGCAGAAAAACTTGTCTAGTCGTCCGGACGATTGCCCGGCTTGTCCGGCCTTTACCCGGATCATCCGGGACTTGACCCAGATCGTCTGGACTCAACTTTTAGTTTCTGTTGTTTGGGTCAATTTTTCGGCCCCGTCCGGATGATCTGGCCCCCGGTCCGGATGATCTGGCCATGCAGTGCGGCAGCGCACAATTTGGCCGTAGAACTCGCATACGACCTTGGATGGGGACGATTTTTATATCAAAATCGTCTGTTTCGACGAGACGAAGAACTTTGTAGTTGTAAATTTTTTCATCCGAGGACATCTTAATTAGGTTTCTTGTCATTCTTTGATCTGATGCCAATACGAGCATCTCTAAGATTGTCATAACGTTTGCCTCCGAGCTCCGTTATGGACCATCTCTATATCTATTTCGATCATCTTGAAGAGAGCCATCAAATGATGATATGAAATCATAATTTTAACATCATCTCATTATATCCTCAAGTCATTCATTGCGATCATGTCATTTTCGAGCATCAACGCATGCCCCCCTGTTTTTCGGCAAAGCTAGCGTGCCGAAACATAACTTGTGCCGTGTTGGTTCTAAGGATGATGTCAACACTCCATCAGCCACTTTGCATGTGCTAAGGGCTATAAATATATATCGGTCATTATTTATTTGAATCCTTGATGCAAACTTGGGTCAAACCTTCTCAACATCATTAAGAATCCAATGATAAAGTTCCATAGATATGTATCTCAAGGTCGTTCTCCGAACCATATTGTTCACCCTTTTGCTAGGATTTTGCAGATAATAACAATAAACTTTCTCAAATCCTTACTTTCGCCTGCATAAAAAATACATTAGTGGCTGAAGCGGTGGACTTCGGTTCAGCCTTACCTCTGGTGACGAGACTATGCATCGGCTATTGATAGAAATGCAATACACCATGATTAACATAGTAGCCGGATGCTTGATGTGCCAACTCTCTTGAATTGTCATGTCTAGAAATATGAACAATTTTAAAGCAACCCAAGGTAAATTTTGCATCTAGACATACCTCAAGATAGACTATAAGTGATTTGTCATACCATTGATAACTCTTGGATATTTGTTGCACTACTTATAACGAATCACCGAAAGCCTCAATATATATAGCACCTATGGCAATCAAAAGCTCCAAACCGAATAAAATTTCATATTCGGCTTTGATTATTGTGCAAAAATATTTTATGTGGCATGAGGCTTCACAAAATAACACCATATGGAGATATATGAACAACACTGACATTGTGGCCATTGCTATGAATTTAACCATCAGAAATAATCTCCATAGTACTAGAAAGACAAGGTTAATATCAATGAACATGTACCTTGTTTTGATCTCCAATTGAACTAAGGATGATGTTAGGATACTACACCGGACATGCTTTGACATATTCTTAAGGCGATAGATAAATATCGGCCATTACCATGAGGTCCGTGTAAAATTCACCCACCAAACTATGTATATCCGAAATAAACAAACGAAATATCAATAAAATATTTCGGCCCCTTTGTCTTAGCAACAAAAATGTAACTAACCAAATGTATAGTGATTTGGTAATACCCTCTCATGATATAGAAAACTATGTTGCATCCATGGATCAAAATAAATCCATGGACTATAATTAATCATACCTAGGGATGAATTCCATGTCAAAGGCATCAATGGCATGGTTGAAGAAAATGGATGATGTGCTAAACGAAGATTTTGATGTTGTGATGCACGCCTTCGGCTTAATTGTTTGTTGCTTCCATCCTTCTCTTTCTTCACTTTTATACTTGCAATAGAATCATGCACATCATTTTGTTCGGAATTACCCTCTTGGGAACCCATGCCATGTTCTTCTTTCTCAGCTCTTGTGCACTAAGATTTTGCAATTCCTTCTTTTGCATATACGATAAGCCGAGTGGGCATGTCGGCTGTGATTTTGTTTCAACCAATGGCAAGTCATTTTGGGCCTTGTGCACCCTCAACCTCTTTTCTTCAGATTTGGCACTCTGATTTTTATCAATTGATTGCTTCACTTCTTTGCCTTTTGTAGCCAATGTCAACACTTTAATTGGCTCTTTGTTATTTGAGATCAAATCTGAAGTAGCACACTTATGATCATCTCTTTTCGCACGGTAAACTTGCTTTACCACCTCTCTCTTCTTCCTTTAGCTCTGGACTAATTCCTTATGATTGAAACCGTCTTTAACATGTGATTGTTCAAATGTTGATCTTCTCGGAGCTGCATAATATTGGTGAGATGGTTTAAAATAAGATGGAGAATGTGCCCTCGTATCATACATGTCCCATGATGGATATGAATCTACATGAGCATAGGGAGGCATCCACGGCATTGTGATGTCTACTACACAACCTTCTTCTTGTAGACGTTGTTGGGCCTCCAAGTGCAGAGGTTTGTAGGACAGTAGCACATTTCCCTCAAGTGGATGACCTAAGGTTTATCAATCCGTAGGAGGCGTAGGATGAAGATGGTCTCTCTCAAACAACCCAGCAACTAAATAACAAAGAGTCTCTTGTGTCCCCAACACACCCAATACAATGGTAAATTGTATAGGTGCACTAGTTCGGCGAAGAGATGGTGATACAAGTGCAATATGGATGGTAGATATGGGTTTTTGTAATCTGAAAATATAAAAACAGCAAGGTATCTAATGATAAAAGTGAGCGTAAACAGTATTGCAATGGTAGGAAACAAGGCATAGGGTTCATACTTTCACTAGTGCAAGTTCTCTCAACAATAATAACATAATTGGATCATATAACTATCCCTCAACATGCAACAAAGTGTCACTCCAAAGCCACTAATAGCGGAGAACAAACGAAGAGATTATGGTAGGGTACGAAACCACCTCAAAGTTATCCTTTCTGTTCTATCTATTCAAGAGTCCATAGTAAAATAACATGAAGCTATTCTTTTCGTTCAATCTATCATAGAGTTCATACTAGAATAACACCTTAAGACACAAATCAACCAAAACCCTAATGTCACCTAGATACTCCATTGTCACCTCAAGTATCCGTGGGCATGATTACACGATATGCATCACACAATCTCAGATTCATCTATTCAACCAAAACAAAGTACTTCAAAGAGTGCCCCAGAGTTTCTACCGGAGAGTCAAGACGAAAACGTGTGCCAACCCCTATGCATAGGTTCATGGGCGGAAACCGCAAGTTGATCACCAAAACATACATCAAGTGGATCACATGATATCCCATTGTCACCACAGATAAGCACGGCAAGACATACATCAAGTGTTCTCAAATCATTAAAGACGATACGATAACTTCAAAGGTAAAACTCAATCCATCACAAGATAGTAGAGGGGGAGAAACATCATAAGATCCAACTATAATAACAAAGCTCGCGATACATCAAGATCGTGCGAAGTCAAGAACACGAGAGAGGGAGAGATCAAACACATAGCTACTGGTACATACCCTCATCCCCGAGGGTGAACTACTCCCTCCTCGTCATGGAGAGCGCCGGGATGATGAAGATGGCCACCAGTGATGGGTTCCCCCTCCGACAGGGTGCCGGAACGGGCTTCCGAGAGGTTTTTGGTGGCTATAGAGGCTTGCAGCGGCGAAACTCCCGATCTATCTTCGTCTTCGATGTTTTTAGGGTACGTGGACTTATATAGGTGAAAGAAGTCAGTCGGGGGAGCCTCGAGAGGCCCAGGAGACAGGGGGCGCGCCCAGGGGGTGGGCGCGCCCTCCTATCTCCTGGCTTCCTCAAACCTTCCCTGGCTTGAACTCCAAGTCTCCCGGATCATATCCTTTCCAAAAATCACGCTCCCGAAGGTTTCATTCCGTTTGGACTCCGTTTGATATTCCTTTTCTTCGAAATACTGAAACAGGCAATAAAACAGCAATATGGGTTGGGCCTCCGGTTAATCGGTTAGTCCCAAAAATAATATAAAAGTGTATAATAAATCCCATAAACTTTCAAAATAGATAATAAAATAGCATGAATGCTTCATAAATTATAGATACGTTGGAGACGTATCAGCATCCCCAAGCTTAATTCCTACTCGTCCTCGAGTAGGTAAATGATAAAAGAAAGAATTTATGAAGTGTGAATGCTAGAAGGTGCACCAGTTTGACCAATGATAATTTCAATCACCTTTCCTAGCATGATTATATGTCATAACAGTAGTTCATCTCATAAAACTTCTCACGATCAAGTAACATGTTATTCACATGTTAAAGCATAGACCATAAACTTTCCTGAAAACTAGCAAACTTCATTCTTAGTCATCAAACAATTGCCATTCATCTTATTTTTAGGAAGGGACTATGTTAAAGCTTTGATTTAGCAAACTCCACATACTCAACTATCATATAGTCTTCTACAATTGCTAACACTCACGCAATACTAATGGTTATGGAGTTTTAATCGGACACTGAGAAAGATAGGGGCTTATAATGTTGCCTCCCAACGTATTCACCTTTGGGTGATGTCAACAATAATAGTTCATGCTAACTTACATCCAATTGGATATATATATCAGGATCTTCCCAACATGATGTGCTTGCCAAAGGATAAAATGAAAAAGGGAAATGTGAAGATCACCTTGACACTTGCATAAAGTAAAAGCCATAAAGCAAAAGATAGGCACTTCGCAGAGGGAAGCTGAGGTTGTCATGCGCTTTTAGGGTTGGATGCACAAAATCTTAATGCGAAAGAACGTCACTTTATATTGCCACTTGTATATGGACCTTTATTATGTAGTCTGTCGCTTTTATTGCTTCCATAACAAGATCGTACAAAGCTTATTTTCTTCACACTAATAAATCATACATATTTAGAGAGCAATTTTTATTGCTTGCACCAATGACAACTTACTTGAAGGATCTTACTCAATCCATAGGTAGGTATGGTGGACTCTCATGGCAAAACTGGGTTTAAGGATATTTGGAAGCACAAGTAGTATCTCTACTTGGTGCAAGGAATTTGGCTAGCATGAGGGGGAAACGCAAGCTCAACATGTTTGAATGATCCATGACAATATACTTTAACTGACATGTGAGAAAACATAACCCATTACGTTGTCTTCCTTGTCCAACATCAACTCTTTAGCATTTCATACTTAATGATTGCTCACAATTATAAAAGATGTCTAGGATAGTATATTTATATGTGGAATCTCTCTTCCTTCAATATTCTTTCATGAATTGTTCAAATGACCAATACAATGCTTGCTAACCTTCAATAAATTTACAACTTCTACTTCTTAGATGTGAAGTCATTACTACCCATGGGAAAAGCAAATGAAACATATATAATTTCGGATTTATGACATTCAACTCATTCAACCATTTACTCATAGGATATAAGTGAAGCACACGAGTAAATGAAAAACTACTCCAAAAAGATATAAGTGAAGATCAATGAGTAGCTAAATAATTATGTAACTATGTGAAGACTCTCTCTCATTTAAGAATTTCAGATCTTGGTATTGTATTCAAACAGCAAGCAAAACAAAATAAAATGACATTGCAAGGATAGCACAACTCATGTGAAGAAGCAAAAACTTAGGTTCAACCGATACTAACCGATAGTTGTTGAAGAAGAAAGGTGGGATGCCTACCGGGGCATCCCCAAGCTTAGATGCTTGAGACTTCTTGAAATATTATCTTGGGGTGCCTTGGGCGTCCCCAAGCTTGAAATTTTGTGTCTCCTTAATTCCTCTCATATCATAGTTTCTCTTTTTATCAAAAGCTTCATCCACACCAAACTCAACAAGAACTCGTGATATAGGTTAGTATAAACCAATGCAAAGCCTTATCATTTTCTACTGTAACAAATCACTAAAATTATTATTAAACATTGCATATTAAATGCCTCTGCATATTTAATACTCCTATCCTCAAATAGAATCATTAAACAAGCAATCATATGCAAACAATGCAACCATAACAGCAATCTGCCAAAACAGTATAGTCTGTAAAGAATGCAAGATTCATCATACTTCCCTAACTCCAACAATTATGAGAAACGTACTACGCTGTAGAAGATTTATCAGAGCTCAATATGCAAAAACTTTCAACATTATACCATTCTCTGACTTTTCTAGGGAATTTTTGCAACAGCGGTAAACTTTCTGTTTTCAAACAGCAATATGTATACTAGCAAAATAAGCATGGTAAAGGCTATCCTTGACTTTTTTATTGAAACTAAAGATGCAAAACATTATTCTAAATAACAGAAAGCAAATACTAACAAAAAAATGACGCTCCAAGAAAAACACATATCATGTGGTGAATAAAAATATAGCTCCAAATAAAGTTACCGATGAACGAAGACGAAAGAGGGGATGCCATCCGGGGCATACCCAAGCTTAGACTCTTGGTTATCCTTGAATATTACCTTGGGGTGCCTTGGGGATCCCCAAGCTTAGGATCTTGCCACTCCTTATTCCATAGTCCATCGAAACTTTACCCAAAACTTGAAAACTTCACAACACAAAACTCAACAGAAAACTCGTAAGCTCCGTTAGTATAAGAAAATAAATCCACCACTTAGGTACTATAATGAACTCATTCTAAATTCATATTGGTGTAATATCTACTGTATTATAACTTCTCTATGGTTCATACACTCCGATACTACTCATAGATTCATCAAAATAAGCAAACTACACATAGAAAACAGAATCTGTTAAAAACAGAACAGTCTGTAGTAATCTGTATCAAACGTATACTTCTGGAGCTCCAACAATCCTACAAAATTAGGAAGTACTAAGCCATTTGTTTAACAATCCAGAGCAAAAAGAATGAGATCATAATCACGTTTCTATGAATTAACAAAACTAATTACTGAGTGCAAAAGTTTCTTATTCTCAGCAGGATCAACACAACTATCACCGTAAGCTATCCTAAAGGTCTTACTTGGCACTTTATTGAAAAAAAAGCTATAAAACATGATTACTAAAGTAGCATAATCATGTGAACACACAAAAACAGTAGGGGTAAATATTGGGTTGTCTCCCAACAAGCACTTTTCTTTTATGCCTTTTTAGCTAGGCATGATGATGACAATGATGCTCACATAAAAGATAAGAATTGAAACATAACGGGAGCATCATGAAGCATATGACTAGCACATTTAAGCCTAACCCATTTCCTATGCATAGGGATTTTGTGAGCAAACAACTTATGGGAATAATAATCAACTAGCATAGGAGGGCAAAACAAGCATAGCTTCAAAATTTTAAGCACACAGAGAGGAAACTTGATATTATTGCAATTCCTACAAGCATATATTCCTCCCTCATAATAAATTTCAGTAGCATCATGAATGAATTCAGCAATATAACCATCACCTAAAGCATTCTTTTCATGATCTACAAGCATAGAAATTTTATTACTCTCCACATAAGCAAAATTCTTCTCACGAATAGTAGTGGGAGCAAACTCAAGAAAATAACTATCATGTGAAGCATAATCCAATTGAAAACTATAATCATGATGACAAGTTTCAGGGTTTTCATTATTCTTAATAGCATACAAGTCATCACAATAATCATCGTAGATAGCAACTTTGTTCTCATAATCAATTGGAACCTCTTCCGAAATAGTGGAATCATCACTAAATAAAGTTGACACTCTTCCAAATCCACTTTCATATTCATCACAATAAGATTCAACATCCTCTAAAATAGTGGGATCACTACCTCCTAAAGTTGACACTCTTCGAAACCCACTTTCATCAATATAATCATCATAAATAGGAGGCATGCTTTCATCATAATAAATATTCTCATCAAAACTTGGGGGACTAAACATATCATCTTCAGCAAACATAGCTTCCCCAAGCTTGTGGCTTTGCATATCATTAGCATTATGGATATTCAAGGAATTCATACTAACAACATTGCAATCATGCTCATCATTCAAAGATTTAGTACCAAACATTCTAATGCATTCTTCATCTAGCAATTGAGCACAATTTTCCTTACCATCATTCTCACAAAAGATATTAAAAAGTTGAAGCGTATGAGACAAACTCAAATCCATTTTTTTGTAGTTTTCTTTTATAAACTAAACTAGTGATAGAACAAGAAACAAAAAGATTCGATTGCAAGCTCTAAAGATATACCTTCAAGCACTCACCTCCCTAGCAACGGCGCCAGAAAAGAGCTTAGTTGACGGGGTGTGAGTGCCGCTTACCTAGCCTCCCCGGCAACGGCGCCAGAAAAGAGCTTGATATCTACTACACGACCTTCTTCTTGTAGACGTTGTTGGGCCTCCAAGTGCAGAGGTTTGTAGGACAGTAGAAAATTTCCCTCAAGTGGATGACCTAAGGTTTATCAATCCGTAGGAGGCATAGGATGAAGATGGTCTCTCTCAAACAACCCTGCAACCAAATAACAAAGAGTCTCTTGTGTCCCCAACACACCAAATACAATGGTAAATTGTATAGGTGCACTAGTTCGGCGAAGAGATGGTGATACAAGTGCAATATGGATGGTAGATATGGGTTTTTGTAATTTGAAAATATAAAAACAGCAAGATAACTAATGATAAAAGTGAGCGTAAATGGTATTGCAATGGTTGGAAACAAGGCATAGGGTTCATACTTTCACTAGTGCAAGTTCTCTCAACAATAATAACATAATTGGATCATATAACTATCCCTCAACATGCAAAAAAGTGTCACTCCAAAGCCACTAATAGCGGAGAACAAACGAAGAGATTATGGTAGGGTACGAAACCACCTCAAAGTTATCCTTTCTGTTCGATCTATTCAAGAGTTCGTAGTAAAATAACATGAAGCTATTCTTTCTGTTCAATCTATCATAGAGTTCATACTAGAATAACACCTTAAGACTCAAATCAACCAAAACCCTAATGTCACCTAGATACTCCATTGTCACCTCAACTATCTGTGGGCATGATTATACGATATGCATCGCACAATCTCAGATTCATCTAGTCAACCAACACAAAGTACTTGAAAGAGTGCCCCAAAGTTTCTACCGGAGAGTCAAGACGAAAACGTGTGCCAACCCCTATGCATATGTTATTGGGCGGAACCCGCAAGTTCATCACCAAAACATACATCAAGTGGATCACGTGATATCCCATTGTCACCACAGATAAGCACGGCAAGACATACATCAAGTGTTCTCAAATCATTAAAGACTCAATCCGATAAGATAACTTCAAAGGTAAAACTCAATCCATCTAAAGATAGTAGAGGGGGAGAAACATCATAAGATCCAACTATAATAGCAAAGCTCGCGATACATCAAGATCGTGCAAAGTCAAGAACACCAGAGAGAGAGATCAAACACATAGCTACTGGTACATACCCTCAGCCCCGAGGGTGAACTACTCCCTCCTCGTCATGAAGAGCGCCGGGATAATGAAGATGGCCGCCGGTGACGGGTTCCCCCTCCGGTAGGGTGCCGGAACAGGCCCCCGAGAGGTTTTTGGTGGCTATAGAGGCTTGCGGCGGCGGAACTCCCGATCTATCTTCGTCTTTGATGTTTTTAGGGTACGTGGACTTATATAGGCGAAAGAAGTCGGTCGGGGGAGCCTCGAGGGGCCCAGGAGACAAAGGGCGTGCCCAGGGGGTGGGCGCACCCTCCTATCTCCTGGCTTCCTCGAACCTTACCTGGCTTGAACTCCAAGTCTCCCAGATCATATCCTTTCCAAAAATCACGCTCCCGAAGGTTTCATTCCATTTGGACTCCGTTTGATATTCCTTTTCTTCGAAATACTGAAACAAGCAATAAAATAGCAATATGGGCTGGGCCTTCGATTAATAGGTTTGTCCCAAAAATAATATAAAACTATATAATAAAGCACATAAACATTCAAAATAGATAATAAAATAGCATGAATGCTTCATAAATTATAGATACGTTGGAGATGTATCACATTGGCATTGGCGGCCCAAAATAAGGATATGAATATGTTGCATTAAAATTATCACTTTGCCAATATCGATCCTCATATTTGCGCCTTGGGGGTGATCTTGGTTTCTTTGCATGATTTGGCCGATAAGCATTCTTCTCTTCACTCTTCTTTTGATATCTATCCAAGAGTTCAGCGAAGGTGATTTTTGATCTCTTACACTTGCACTTATTTCGGCCTTTATTTTCTTTTGGTTTGCTTTCATCGATCATTGGATTTCCTTGCTTCCCCCGATCCTTGGCGTTTTCATTGTAGCTTCAATGGAATTCTCGCCCTCAATATTATGTTAATTGTGCTCTTCAACAACTTGATTACTTGAAAGCTCGATCCCATCATATGTAGTTTTTACCTTCTCTTTAAATGGATCGGCTTGAAGCAGCCGATGCAAAAACCTTTTGCCATTAGGACCAATTGGAATAGACTCGTCATCTGTTGGTGTCTCAACAAATTTTAATCGTCCTTTATCAATGGCCGATTTAACTATTTGATGAAACATGTTGCAATTCTCAAAATTATGCTTGGACGAATCATGCAACTTACAATACATTAGTCCCTGGACAGATGGCTCAACATGGTGATCAAGAATTCTAATATGATTATTTCTCAACAACAAATCAAATATTTGATCACACATGCTTTAATTGAAGGTAAAAAATTTATTCTCTAGCCGATCTTGTTGCGAGAACGGCTTTGGAGTTGATAAAACGAATGGTTCAAATTTTGCATCACCCCATTCGGCTATGCATTGTGTTTTACCCTCTATCTCTGATGTCTTTGGATAAGAATATATACTGGCATCGGTTTGCTTAGAAGATTTTAACTTTGGCTTTAAATTTCTAAAACAAAAATAGTTAGAACATACATGTCTATATTGAGACCAAGTGTAAGCCAAGTAAGAAATAAGCAAAGCTACCCAATTAGATATGAGCTTTACATAAAGCAATGGGGAAAGCCTTGGCTGCAATAATTTTTCGCTATCGGTCTTTCTGAATGGCACAATGGGTTGACCGCTATGCTCAATAACAATTTTATTGATAACAAGTAAATAACCCTTCTTCATTGGTCTTTCAAAATTACTTATGAGGATTTTTCTAATAGATGGATCAACTATGAAGCTGCGACCAAATCTAGAAATAGGAAAATTACTTGCTAGGCATACCTCTTCAAATATGTTGGGAGAGCATGATGGTGGTGTGACTTGAACATTATCTTGATCCATCTTTGGATGGCTCCCCAATGCCTTATCATCATATTTTTCTTGATTCCATGCATCATTACTTTGAAGATCCTTGTCAGTTGAACTTTGTTTAGCTACTTGCTCTTGTCCTTGAGGTTTGTCAATTTCTATGGTACGGAACTCATAGGGCAGGAAGTAGGTTCCATTAACTTCAGAAAAATCAAGCATCGCTGTTTTCCTATGCTTGCCATGCCCTTCCTCAATAATGCTTGCTTCTTTGGATTCGATGGACTCATAATATATACTACTTGATTCAGCTTTTTCAATAAATGGATTTTCTTTGTTACCTGAATCAATACCTTTATCTTTTTTAATTTGCAAGGCTTCTCGCTCTTGTCTAATTTTAGCCCACATCTCAGCTTGGCGAGCTTTGAACCTTTTCATCTCAATTTCCATCCACTCCTCATGAGATTGCCCCCAATACTTTGAGACTCTTTCGGCAATGAGGTGCCAAAACTTTGCAACAGCTTAGGTGGTACACTAGATGGTACAACACTGGGCAACTCCATGATTTGCACAACTCTAGCTTTTACTGTAGCAAAATCATGAGGCTTCCCGCCTTCTATTAGTTCCTGTCGAATGGAGTTGCACAAATCCCAAGAGAATGTAAGCTTGTTCTGAACCGCCCAGTCTGGATATGGTTGCCTCTCGATGCTTTTAGACTCTTTCGGCAATGAGATGTTGCTGAAATTCTATAATTATGTAGGGGGTAAATGATATGCCACGGTAGTAGGTGAAAGCATTTGTGCTCCTGCAGAAGTTTCACTTATTCGGCCATGACCATGAAGGTGCGGAGCCGAATTATGGACATCAACAGTTGCGTATGGTGCCAAAAAATTAGTAGCATTAGGTGTAGCATATGATATTTGAGGGTAATTGGCCAAATAACTAGTAGTAACATGGCCAATTCCCCTATCCACCGGCACGTTTGGATTAACGTACTGCAAGTTATTTGCCGATGAATAAAAACTTGAAACACTTTGTTGCATACCATTGAAAGTTCCTACATAGGGTGTCTCAACTTGATTAGCCGAACTCATCATGTTATTCATCGACATATAAAATTGTGGGGTTACCGATGCATGGGAGTGGGGATACATATGTTGCATGTTGCTAAAATTATATGAAGTAGAATCATGAATCTGGGTCGACCCTTGCACATAATTAGATGCATGATTGATAAAGCTAGGGCTAGCCGATACATTATGCTCATTAGATGATCTAGCAACAACATATGCATTATTTGCATCTACATATGTGAATTGGGTATTCATATTACCTTTGTAGATTGCAAACCCTAGATGACGATCTCTTCGTAGCAAGAACAGGCCGAAGACCATTCAAAGCTTTGTCCACAGCGGAGTCGCCAAAAAGTGTGTTCGCACACGAACACATCACCGTGTACCCTCGACGCCGGGGTGATGCACCGCAGCTCATGTCGAAGGAGACCCACCGAAAGCGCGGTACGCAAGCAATCCGGCGGGTGCTTTTGAGGACCCGAAACCCCACACGCCTGGGAGGGATCCCGTCAGGGTGCACGGCGACTATGGGCTGCCCTAGGTTGACCTGATCGCCCCTAGGGCCTCAAGGTTCGCCGGATCATTCGGGACTCGACCCAGATCATCTGTCTTCAAATTTTAGCTTCTGTTGTTTGGGTCAATTTTTTGGCCCCCGGTCCGGCTGATCCAGCCATGCAGTGCTACAATGCACTTGGCCGTAGAACTGGCATACGCCCTTGAATGGGGATGATTTTTCTATCAAAATCATCCGTTTCGACGAATCGAAGAACTTTGCAGTTGTAACTTTTTTTATCCGAGGCCATCTTAATTATGTTTCTTGCCATTCTTTGATCTCATGCCAATACGAGCATCTCTAAGATTGTCATAACTTTTGCCTCCGAGCTCCGCTTTGGACCATATCTATATCTATTTCGATCATCTTGAAGAGAGTCATCAAATGGTGATATGAACTCATAATTTTAACATCATCTCATTATATCCTCAAGTCATTCTTTGCGAATCACTCGGAACCTTTCCGATGTCTGAATATAGCCTTCCAATATATGAATCTTTACCTCACGACCATTTCGAGACTACTCGTCATGTCCGTGATCTCATCCGAGACTCCGAACAACCTTTGGTCATCAAATCAGATAAACTCATAATACTAATCGTCATTGAACGTTAAGCGTGCGGACCCTACGGGTTCGAGAACTATGTAGACATGACTGAGACTCATCTCCGGTCAATAACCAATAGGTGAACCTCGATGCTCATATTGGTTCCTACATATTCTATGAAGATCTTTATCAGTCAAACCGCATAACAGCATACATTGTTCCCTTTCTCATCGGTATGTTACTTGCCCGAGATTCGATCCTCGGTATCACCATACCTAGTTCAATCTCGTTACCGGCAAGTCTCTTTACTCGTTCTGTAATACATCATCCCGCAACTAACTCATTAGTCACATTCCTTGCAAGGCTTATAGTGATGTGCATTACCGAGAGGGCCCAGAGATACCTCTCCGACAATCTAAGTGACAAATCCTAATCTCGATCTATGCCAACTCAACAAACACCATCGGAGACACCTATAGAGCATCTTTATAATCACCCAGTTACGTTGTGATGTTTGATAGCACACTAAGTGTTCCTCTGGTATTCGGGAGTTGCATAATCTCATAGTCATAGGAACATGTATAAGTCATGAAGAAAGCAATAGCAATAAACTAAACGATCATAGTGCTAAGCTAACGGATGAGTCTTGTCCATCACATCAGTCTCTAATGATGTGATCCCATTTATCAAATGACAACACAGGTCTAAGGCTAGGAAACTTAACCATCTTTGATTAACGAGCTAGTCTAGCAGAGGCATACTAGGGACACTATGTCTGTCTATGTATTCACACATTTACTAAGTTTCCGGTTAATACAATTCTAGCATGAATAATAAACATTTATCATGATATAAGGAAATATAAATAGCAACTTTATTATTGCCTCTAGGGCATATTTACTTCATTGTACCTGGCCTTTCCTGCTCACCCATCGGCAAGATCAAGATAGACGTCCTCTTCGGAGACAAAGATCACTTCCGCCATGAAGCGATTTGGTTTGAGGTGGTTGACCTGGAGAGCCCTTACCATGCGCTCCTAGGACGGCCGTCTCTATCCAAGTTCATGGTGGTGCCGCACTATGCCTACCTCAAGATGAAGATTCCAGGTAGCAAGGGTATAATCACTATAGTCGATGACTTCAAGAAGTCGTCCACCTGTGCTGCTGCTAGCAGCCGGCTGGCCGAGTCCCTTATGATTGCTGCCGAGAAGAAGCTCCTTGACCGGGTTGTGGCCATGGCCAGCAAGCAGCCGGACTTGTCACCAGATCCCAAGGAGTCAGAGACCTAGGGCTCCTTCCAGCCGACCAAAGAAACAAAGAAGATCCCCTTGGACCCAGACCATGCGGAGAGGCACGCTGTCATGGGGGCCAACCTTGATAGCAAATAGGAAAGCGAGCTCGTCGATTTCCTCCGTGTGAATCAGGACATCTTCGCGTGGTCTCCCAAAGACATACCAGGTATTCCGACGGATTTCACCGAGCACAAGCTATATGTCAGATTAGATGCAAAACCAGTCAAGCAACCCCTCCACCGCCTGTCAGAAGAAAAGAGATGAATAGTTGGTGAAGAGATCGCCCGCCTGTTGGTAGCCGGCTTCATCATGGAAGTATTTTTCCAGAATGGCTTGCCAACCCAGTCCTTGTACTGAAGAAGAACAACAAGTGGTGCGTGTGCATTGATTACACCAGTCTCAACAAAGCATGCCCCAAAGATACGTTTGCTTTGCCTCGGATAGACCAGGTGATAGACTCCACGGCCGGATGTGAGCTGTTGAGTTTTTTGGATGCCTACGCAGGTTACCACCAGATCAAGTTGAACCCGGCAGACCGCCTGAAGACCGCCTTCATCACACCATTCAGAGCCTTCTGTTACCTGACCATGACATTCGGCTTAAGAAATATCGGTGCCACGTTTCAGCGTTGCAAGGACAAGTGCCTCCTCAAGCAACTCGGCAGAAATGCCCACGTCTATGTAGACGATATTGTGGTGAAGACGGAGAAGCACGGTACCCTCATGGGAGATCTCAAGGAAACCTTTGATAATTTGTGCCGTTTTCAAATCAAGCTCAACCCAGAGAAGTGTGTTTTTGGAGTCCCAGTCGGCCAGCTCCTTGGCTTTCTGGTCTTAGAATGCGGCATCGAGTGCAACCTTGTGAAGATCAAGGCCATCGAGCGGATGGAGAGACCCACCCGACCGCGAGACGTCCAGAAGTTCACTGGATGCTTGGCATCCATCAGCCGTTTCATCAGTCGGTTGGGCGAGAAGGTTCTTCCCCTGTACCAGCTCATCAAGAAAACCACTCACTTTGAGTGGAATGACAAGGCGGACGAGGCCTTCCTCCAGCTCAAGAAAATGCTGACTACGCCGCCTGTCCTGGCGGCTCCGGCTACTAAGGAGCCCATGTTCCTCTACATCGCCGCCACTAGCTGGGTGGTCAGCACTGTCATTATGGTGGAGCATCCAGAAGACGGCAGAGCACAGCCGGTCCAGAGGTATGTGTACTATTTGAGCGAGGTTCTGTCGGCCTCAAAGCAGAACTTCCCCCACTACCAGAAGATGTCTACGGTGTGCACTTTTCCACCAAGAAGCTGAAGCCATACTTTGAAGAGCACCCCATCACGGTCGTCTGCACCGCCCCGCTTGCTGAGATCATAGGAAACAAAGAAGCATTAGGCCGAGTGGCCAAATGGGCCATCGAGTTGGCCCCCTACACCATCTTCTACCAGCCACGCACCGCCATCAAGTCCCATGCACTGACCGACTTCCTCGTCGACTGGGCTGAGACCCAGTACCTGCCGCCAGCTCCAGACTCCACTCATTGGCGGATGCACTTTGACGGCTCGAAAGTGCGAACCGGTTTGGGAGCCGGCATCGTCCTCACCTCTCCCAAAGGCGACAAGCTTAGATATACGCTGCAAATTCAATTTGCCGCCTCCAACAATGTGGCCGAGTACGAGGCATTTGTACATGGGCTCCGATTGGCCAAGGCAAGTGGCATCCGCCGGATTCTGTGCTACGGCGACTCGGACTTGGTAGTCGAGCAGTTGTCTGGCGACTGGAACGCCAAGGATGCAAACATGGCGAGCTACCGCTTCCTCGTCCAGCAGATCAGCGGATACTTTGACGGGTGTGAGTTCCTTCATGTGCCACGAAACAACAACGAGCAAGCTGAGGCCCTCGCACGGACCGGCTCCACCCACCAAGCAATACCAGTCGGCATCTTCCTTCAGTGCCTTCGCAAGCCGTCTATCAAGCCTTCTCCAGAATCAGAGTCCATCTTCATGACGGCTGCTCCCGAAATAGTCGGATCTTAATCGAGGGTTGCAGCAGCCGGCCTGGGGACTTCGGCAGGCGGAACGGGGGCTGCAGCAGTCGCACCCGGCCCGGGGACTTCAGAACTCGGCCCGGGGGATGCATCAGCCGGCCCGGGGACTTCACCAAGCGACTCGAGGACTACAGCGGTCGCACCCGGCCCGGGGACTTCAGAACCCGGCCTGGGGGCTGTAGCAGTCGGCCCGGGGACTCCAACAATGCAGCAAGCGGCAGCCAACTCCAACCCACCGCCACCCAACCCAACCGCCCTAATACAAGTGATCGTGATGACATTGGACAAAGTCGGAGCACCACCATGGGCGCAACCCATCCTCAACTTTCTGGTGACCGGCGAGCTACCAGCCGACGAGATCTCAGCCCGGCAAGTGCAACACCGAGCAGGAGCATACATGATAGTAAACAGAGAGCTTGTTAGGCGCAGCATCACTAGCATGTTTCAGCGCTGCGTAGAGCCAGAGAAGGGAAAAGCAATCCTCAGAGATATCCACCAAGGCGAGTGTGGCCACCACGCAGCCTCAAGATCCCTTGTCGCCAAAGCCTTCTGGCATGGATTCTTCTGGCCAACTGCTTTGAAGGACGCCAAGAATTTGGTCAAGAAGTGCAAGGGGTATCAAAAATTCAGCTCCAAGCAACATCTGCCGGCTTCTGCACTCAAGACCATCCCCCTTACTTGGACATGGTGGGCCCTTTCAAGACAGCACGCAGCAGCATGACCCATCTACTGGTCGCCGTGGACAAATTCACAAAATGGATTGAAGCAAAGCCAATCAAGAAGCTGAACGGTCTGTCTGTCGTGACCTTCATCGCAGATATTACCGTCCGGTATAGTATACCACATAGCATCATCACCGACAACGGCACAAACTTTGCCAAAGGTGCCTTGGCTCGTTTCTACGCGATGCAGGCATCCGACTGGACTTAGCGTCCGTTGCCGATCCGCAGTCAAACGGACAAGTAGAGCGAGCAAACGGCCTCATCTTGTCCAGCATCAAACCCCGACTGATCGAGCCACTGGAGCGCTCGGTCGGCTGCTGGATCGACGAGCTACCAGCCGTCCTCTGGAGTCTTCGAACCACACCGAACAAATCAACTAGCTTCACTCCCTTCTTCCTCATGTATGAGGCCGAGGCTGTCATCCCAACTGACATTGAGTTCGACATTGTACATGGAGGCGGAAGCGAAGGATGCGTGATAAGACGGCATCGACCTGCCGAAAGAAAGCGGGCTGTTGGCACTCAGCCGGTCCGCCATCTACCACCAGGGCCTACGCCACTACCACAGCCGGAAGGTCAAGCCATGATCCTTCCAAGAGGGGGACCTTGTGCTTCGGCTGATCCAGTGAACAACCGGATAGCACAAGCTCTCGGCCCTTGGGAAGGGCCATTCATCATCAGCAAAGCTTTGGGAAATGACTAAGCACAGAGCACGCAAGAGGGAGGACTCCGGCAAGGAAACAGAGCGCCCATGGAATGCAAATCTCTTCCGAAGATTTTACAGTTAATGCAGTATGTACCACGCTACCTTTTGTATTAAGAAGCTAAGACATCGGGACCCTCGAGGAGCACTCTGGGCTACCCTTTTTATCTATACGATAAGATTCTGCCTGTGAATGTGTTATTTTCATTCCTCCGCCTGGCACCGGGTTCGATCAGTCCGCCTGGGGGCTCACCGCCTTGTCCTATGCTAACGCTACCTACAGTCGGACAAATAGTGTGCCGACATCTAGAGCCCTCTCTTGCCCTAAGCCGCAGCTCGCAGGGCGACTGTCCAGCTGACAAGAGCTAAAGGCAGGAAATGGTGTCCACACGAAAAATGACTAAGGAGAAATGTGCTAGCATAGGCCTAGTCGGCTCCTTGCCTTTACCGTTTGGCTGCTAAGCAGCCGCCCGTCCGGCTTCTCATTTGACTTGTTAGGTTCTAAGCGGCCAAAGTACTTGTCTTCCAAAAACTACTAAGTCTCTAACCCAGCCACACACCGCAGAGCGGCTGTCCGGCTGGCATGGCGGCAACCAAAGGAAAGCGGCAAAGGAAAAAAGCCAAAATAGAATAGAAAGCAAGGGAAAATAGCATCCGGCAAAGCACACACTTGTGCGAGATTAATTTACATAGTGTGGCTCATAGCAAGAATTCAACAAGGTTTGAATACACCCCCGGTGGGTGGAACTGCGTAAATTTAACAAGACTTGTTCAAAAGATTACAAGCGCAGGGAAAGATAAGATAAAACTGGCCGCCTAGGCCAGAGGAGGAGCAGGCGGGTCCGGAAGGTTGGTGGAGACAACAGCGCCGGTTGGTGGAGCGGCCGACTGGTGAGTCTCAGCTTGGTCAGCGTCAGCAGCAGTCGGTGCAGCCGCATGCAGCTCATTGCTCGAGGCTCGATCGGGCTGAGGCTGGCTGTCCGCTCCATCCTCCGGTGCGTCATCGTCTCCGCCATCCTTGCCTTCTTCGCCCTCGCCCTCATCGCTGGAGGCAATCTCCTCCGCCGAGTCATCCTCGTCGTCCGGGTTCAGCCCGAACCAGTCGGCCGGCACCGTCGCGCCCCACTCGGGGATGAAGACGTTGGTGGCGGTATACTCGGTAAGCACCACCGCGCGTTGAGTAAGATCGTGGTCCACTGCCGCCTGCTCCAGCCCGGCCTCAGCCCGGAAGGTGGCCAGCTGGGCCAGGTTCAGGCTCGGGTACCACGCCTTGGCAAACTCCAAGGCTGTCCGGGCACCCGCTCGAGCTACCGCCCCCTTCCAAGCTTCAAAGCGGCCAACTGCTACCTCCAGCCACATGGCAGTCCAACTGGGGGTGCACGGCACTTGAGCCTCCGACCAGAGGGTGCTTAGGATCTGGGCGGTAGAGCACGCGGTGGGCCGGTTGCAGGCGTGTCCTGACGGTGAGGAGCTGCTCGTTGAGGTTCCGAGGCACGTTGGGTGGAATCTCCACTCCAAACCTCCTACGCTACTCACGTCGCGCCTCGATGGCCTGGCTCACAGCAACGGCGTAGCCGGGGAAGAATTCTTCACAAGAAGGAAAACAAAAAAATAGAAGCCAGAAGCCGACTCCTGATGCAGTCGGCGGCTGTTTGAAGGAGAAAATGGACTTATAGTCGATCATGTCCTCAATTGCGCCATAGTCGTCAGAGAGGATTTTCTCCTTCTTGACCCAGTTCGAGCGTTGAGTCTCAAACTCATCCGTGAGGGAATCTTCCATCTCCTTCAGCTTCACAAGCTCCGCCTGGTTTTCCAGCTCCTTGGTCAGGCGGTCCACCTCCTGAGCCGCCTTGCTGCACTCCTCCTCCTTGATGTGCAACTCGGCTTGGACCTCGCTCGGGCGCTACTGCAGTTCGGCGGCTGCTCCTGCTAAGAAAGAGAAAGACAACAACACTCAACAAAAGAATACAAGTAGTTGCCAGGGATCCAGCCCGACAGCTCGGTAGTCGACCCGAATCTCGGGGGCTACACCCAGCGGGTGCGCTGATGCGCCCCCATGAGAGAAAAGACGGAATGTTTATTCTGGCTCTCGGTCAGGTCAGTGGTCCGCTTGGCCAGCTCCTGGACATGGGAGTTGAAGGCGACTGCACGGATGTTGTGGTGATCCTGCAACAAAGACAACAGAAGAGAAAATAAGTTAGCACTCGGAACTTACCATGAAGTTCCGAGCCGCCTGCTCAACAGCCGGACCGGAACTCGGGGGCTACACCCAGTGGGTGCGCTGGCGCGCCCCCGCAGAAGATTAGAAGATTCAAAAACAAGAAGAAAGAGCCATACCCGGATGGCTGCCCACGTCGCCAAGAATGCCTACATGTACTGTTGGAGGATGGCGCCTTGGGCCTGGAACCGGGCCTGGAATTCCTGCGCGGCCGTGTTCAGGACACTCGTCCCGCCCCCAGGCCTCCATTCCGGTGGGGCGGCACTGCTGGCCTCGGCGTCGGGGGCCGAAGAGCTAGCGGCCCCGATCTCCCGTGGCCATGGCACTGAGGCCGCATTCTCCGCATGATGGTGCCCCGGAGTGCGGACTGTCGGAGTCGAGCCCACCACCCACTCATGGCCAGCTGGTGGCACCGGTGGCGTTTTAGGCCAACTGCTCTACGCGTCAGCAGTCGGTGCGCGAGGCGTCACCTCCGCCTCCAAGATGACGGGGCCTCCGCCCTCCCTCTCCAGGGCTAGCTGGTCGCCTCCAACCCCTCCAGTAGGTGCCTGGCCCTCCGGCGTCGGTGGCACCACACGCAGCGGGATGACGAGCTCTGTGGTTCACCCACACGCCGCCTCTTCAGCCCGAGCTTTGGCAGTCGTGTCCACCTGATCCTTAGCCGCAGCGTCGGCCTGGGCCTTGGCCGCTGCGTCGGCCTCCGCCTGTGCCGCCTTGGCCACCTCCGCCTTCTCTTGCTCTGCCTTCTCCTGCTCCTCGCGCGCCTCCCACGCGTTCTTCTTCGTCGCCTCCTGGAGGTCGGCGAGCGGGTCCATGTGGCGGGGTTCCACGGAGCCGCCTGCCGCCCCAATCACCAAGGCGAACGGGGCCCGCTCGAGAGAGAGTGGGCTCCTGTTCAAGACACAACAACAATAAGAGGACTACAGAGAAGATTGCAAAAACCAAAAGCAAACGCAAACCAACGACGGAAAGGAGCAAGTACTTACGCAGACACCGTAGGGTGCTGCTTTGGGGCCTTCTGGAATTTGTCCACCTTCGCGGCGGCCTCCTGTCGCTTGGTCACGGCGGCCGTGTTCCTAGGCTTCTTGGCCCGGCTGCCATACAACCCGACATTTTCAATGCGGCGCTTCGGCACGCCGCCTGGTGCAGTCGGCGTGGCTGAAGAACTCGCACCCGCCTTGTCGGTACCGTGAGTACGGCGTGGCTCGTTCTCCTCCTCCTCATCATCTGGCCAGTCCTCAAGGCCACCTCCTAAGGAACCGTCTGCTCCACCACCACCGTCAGTGGTGTCGTCCTCTTCCATGGCGGCTGCCTCCAAGTCGGGGTCCCACACGTCGCTCGCCATCTAGTTCGGCATGTACTCCTGGCCCGAGGCTAGAGCGTCGGCCGCCGACTGGGTTGAGAAGATCTGCGCCATGGCCGACAGGTTAGGCGGCAAAAGGGAACCCGGACGGGCAAAGAAGAAAAGAATTAAAATGACTCACCGCAGGCGGCGGGTGTGCGCGGTAGTATGGCCGCTTGCCAAACTGCCACTTCGTCTCCAAGAGCTTGCAGTTGGAGAAGTAGTTCACCAACTAGACCACCTCCATGTCCGATAGCTCCTTGGTGCACATCCGACATGGGTCCCTGTGCCCGCTCATCCGGCTGATGATGTGGGGCCGGGCTTGGAGGGGAAGCACTCAGCGCGCCACGAAGGCGGTCAGCGGGTCCGAAGCCTTGAGGCCTTCCGACTATGTAATCACCTGAAGCCGGGCGAGAGAGGTGGAGGAGGCGGCCGACAAGTGCTTCGTCCGGAATTGCCAGTTGGTCCGAGGCTCGGCCGGCGGGCCGGCTGTATAAGCCGGCAGGTTGACATAGTCCGCGACCGGATGGATGTTCTTGGTGT
The DNA here is from genome assembly GCF_002162155.2 of Triticum dicoccoides. NCBI lineage: Eukaryota > Viridiplantae > Streptophyta > Magnoliopsida > Poales > Poaceae > Triticum > Triticum dicoccoides. The sequence continues at coordinate 417,230,327 of NC_041387.1, forward strand.
AGCCACAACTTGGCCGACTATAGCAGGGTGACGGTTGGGAAGTGGATCCAAGATCTCGAACGCCGCACGGGAACGCAAGCTCCGCACTGGGTTGCTTCCTTCTTGGCGGCGGTGCCAAGCTTGAGGTAGAATAACTCCCCCTAGAGCTCGAGGGTGGGGAGTATGCCCATGTAGCCTTCGCAGAGGGTGACGAAGGCGGCCAGCAGCACCACCGTGTTCGGCGTGAGGTGATGCGGCTGGACTCGATAGAACGTGAGGAAGGACCGGAGGAAGCTGCTCGCCGGAAGGCCGAAGCCGCGAAGAAAATGCGACCGGAAGACGACGCGTTCGCCTTCCTCCGGCGCCAGCAGGATCTCCGCCTCGGTATGGACATGCATCTTCACATGCGTGTCGCAAGGAAGCCACTGTGTCTGGCGTAGGAAGGTGAGATGGTTTTCATGAATGTTGGAGCCATCCCAATCGCCGGCCCGCTCACGCGCCATGGAAGGTTGAAGGAGGCATGACGTGGCGACGAGCGGAAGGGTCGGTGACGGAGCAAGGAAGCCGCGGCGCGAGAAGGCCCGGCGGCGGCAAGCTGCTACTGTGCTTCGGCAGGGGGGCGAGGCGCGGCGGCAACAAGGAGCAGAGGAAGGAGAATGGCGAAGGCAAAGGGAGGGGAGGGCGCGCGTGCGTCTGCCGCCCCCTCCTCCCCGTACTTATAGCCCCAGGCGACGAAGCTGAGGGGCCGAGACGTGGGGGGTCGTGGGATTAACTGCACCCACTTCCCCCATGATCCCACGTTTTACCGCGCCAATAAAGGCGTGTATTAACTACCGCAGAAGCCCAACCGCCCGCCTTGGCCGTAGTGGATCCGTGCGTGTGCCGAGGACCTGTAGTGGCGGGCCTCGGCCTGCGGCAACGTCCCGTCGCGCGCGTGGGTTGGCAGGTCGGCCTGGCCTGCTGGCGCCGCGTGGCGGGTGAGCAACGAGCGGCATGCTTGTCACCCGACTGGCGTGCCACCGGGTCCGCCCCATGACATTTTGAAATCACCAGGCGGCCTGCCTAGTCATGGCCGGCTCCTGGCAGTCGGCACCTCAGAAGACGGACGAAGCGAAACTACCAGACCACTTGGAGTAGGAAGCTGCTGAGGCTTCTTGCCTTTCCAGCAGCGGCACCCCACCAGCTTTGGGGACTACTTTCGGAGTAAATGACCACGGGTAGCCTCATCAGCCGCCCATGGTATTTCAAGACATCGGGGCCGGTTGTGCCCCTCAAGCATCAAATACAAGGACTGCCTTCTTGGAGCCGGCTCGTCCAAGCGGCCGGCTGCTAGAAAGCGGTGGAACCCAGAAGGCGGCCATGAAGTGGCCCAACTCCTAGCAGGCGGCCTCTAGGGAGGCCAGCTCCTAGCAGGCGGCCCCTCGTTCCCTTGACGTCTGCACCCTCATTACCGCGATCGGACGGGGCGTGGCTACAGTGCGGCCTACCACCCCAGAATCTAGGGCAGCGCATGGCTATAGTGCAGTGTACCAAGTAGACACCCCTTGCTCGGCGCGGCACTGTACCCATGCGGCCCATGACATCACCTACGTCAGAGGGAGCCATGATCCCACGATGACCGGTCGGTACGGCCCGCAGGCGGCGGACTCTACCTGTCGGCGAGCCCCAAAAGGCGGCGTTGTCCCTCCAGGCGGAAACGGGAGTGGGCCGCCTTCTAGCAGGCGGCCCCCTTCCCCTCGAAGTCTGTGCACCATTAACCAGAAGAGACAGGGAGTGGCTACAGTGAACGCCCACCAGGCGGTGGGACTGTATCCACACTCTCCCGACAAAGTATACATCACCAGTGGCATGGCTACAGTGCTAAGCAGCCGGCAGGACCTGCAAGCGGCGGGCACGGCCTATCAGCTAAGTACGAGACAGCTGACATGACCCACCACGCGACGGGCCCCATCAGCCGGCAGAGAAGCCGACAGCTACAGACACTGACGACCGGGTCCTACACCCGGCCGGATTACCATTGCACCCTTGGGGGGTAGGGCTATATAAACCCCCCAGGTCACCCATGCAAAGGGTTCAGAACCTTAGAACACGCACACACACCATGTAGAGAGAGTGGAGTCGAGCTAGCCTTGCCCTTCTTCCTCCTCTAGCCAAACAGCTCAAGGAGCAAGCTTGTAGCTACCTTGTTGAGATAGTGATCATGTGGAGACCCCGCAGAGCAGGACTAGGGGTGTTATCTCCTAGGAGAGCCCCGAACTTGGGTAAGATTCGCCGGCATATGCGATCTCGCTCACTCCCGCCTCTAGATCCCGGCGACGTACTTTTTCCCCCTCCACGATAAGCCACCCCTTGGCATATGTCGCATGATATCCCCGACACAATTGGAGACACGTAGATTTTTGGCGTGGTTCCGATAGGTGGTGCTATCGTACATCCACGTTGGTGGAAACTTCAACCCACGAAGGGTAACGGTTGCGCGAGTCCAGTGAGGGCTCCACCCACGAAGGGTCCAGGAAGAAGCAACCTTGTCTATCCCACCATGGCCATCTCCCACGAAGGACTTGCCTCACTTGGGTAGATCTTCACAAAGTAGGCGATCTCCTTGCCCTTACAAACTCCTTGGTTCAACTCCACAATCTTGACGGAGGCTCCCAAGTGACACCTAACCAATCTAGGAGACACCACTCTCCAAAAGGTAATAGATGGTGTGTTGATGATGAACTCCTTGCTCTTGTTCTTCAAATGATAGTCTCCCCAACACTCAACTCTCTCACACAGATTTGGATATGGTGAAAAGATGACATGAGTGGAAAGCAACTTGGGGAAGGCTAGAGATCAAGATTCTTGTGGTTGGATTGGAATGTCTTGGTCTCAACACATGAGTAGGTGGTTCTCTCTCAGAAAATGAATGCTGGAAGTGTAGGCACGTTCTGATGGCTCTCTCCATGAATGGAGGAAGGGTGTAGGGGTATATATAGCCTCCATGCAAAATCTAACCATTACACAAAATTTATCAAACTCGGTGGGACCGTATAGTGAAACTCGGCCAGACCGATTCAGTTCAAAATGTGAACGTTAGGATTTTCGATGGGACCGACATGATCAACTCGGTGGGTCCGATGTGCTAGGGTTAGGGTAAAACCTCACTCGGTTTGACCGATTACACAAACTCGGTGAGACCAATTTTGGTAATGAGCAAACAGAGAGTTGGTCAAGCAAACTCGATGGGACCGATTACTTATCTCAGTGGGACCGAAATAATTACAGCAGGTAATCAGAGAGTTTGCTAGCCCATCTTGGTGAGACCGAGATCCCATCGGTGACACCGAATTATTAGGGTTTCTAGCAGTGGCTATGTCAAGTGAACTCGGTAGCGCCGGATAGATCAAATCGGTGGGGCCGAGTTTGACTTTAGGTTTAGGACATATATGGAAATGAGAAAGTGGTTGAGGGCTTTTGGAGCATATCACTAAGCATTTTGAGCAAGCAAGCCATTAAGCAACACCTCAACCCCTTTTAATAGTATTGGCTTTTCCTATGGACTCAATGTGATCTTGGATCACTAAAATGAAAATGTAGAGTCTTGAGCTTTTGCCAATCTTTGTCCTTAGCATCTTGAAGGGGTTCCACATATCTTGTCCAGGCCATGCCAATCCACTGCTGAACTCATCTGGAATATACTAGATAAAAATATTAGTCCAACAAGAGATATGTTGACATTAATTACCAAAATCACCCAGGGAGCACTTGTGCTTTCAACATGGGGGTGAGGCTTGGGGCAGGACCCCAAGTGGGATTCAGCCCCACTTGGGGTGCCTCCAGGTTGCGTCTTGCCTCTCCCCACCTATATATATGTGGGAGGGGGTGCCACACATAACCACGACAATCTCTTAGCTGTGTGTGGTGCCCCCTCCACAGTTTCGTCCCTTGGTCATATTTTCGTAGTGCTTAGGCGAAGCCCTGCCGAGATAGCATCACCACCACCGTTACCACGCCGTCGTGCTGCCGGAACTCATCCACTACCTCACCATCTTGCTGGATCAAGAAGGCACGGACGTCACCGAGCTGAACGTGTGCTGAACGCGAAGGTGTCGTATGTTCGGCACTCGATCGGTTGGATCGCGAAGAAGTTCGACTCCATCAACCGCGTTACTAAATGCTTCCGCTTATGGTATACGAGGGTACGTAGACATACTCTCCCCTCTTGTTGCTATGCATCTCCTTGATAGATCTTGCGTGCACGTAGATTTTTTTTGTTTTCCATGCAAAGTTTCCCAACACCAAAAAGGGGGAGATTGAAAGTGCATATGGCACTCAAATTATATTTGGTGTGATGACAATGTGATTAGTGGATCTAATATCGGTTGCTAAATTTTATCTCAGGATATTGGTTCCTTATTATTCTTGATGGAGATGTGCGACCCCCCAATTCAAAAAGATCAAAAGTCGTGGTCTACCGGCGATTCAAAGGTTTTATTTTTGGTTCGTTTTGAGTCGTACGAAAGACCGCACTATTAAGAGGGGTCTTTGGGGATGTGTGTCGTGTGGGGATGCCATTGCCAAAACTTATACACCTAGCCTTCCTACTCTTACCGCCCAATTCCCATAGTGTGCTTGCAGAGGTACCCAGAAAGTTTGCATTGGGAAGTTTCTGGATACCCCGTGTGCACGGGGTCTTTTGACCCCCGTGCGCACGGGGTGCCGCGTAAACTCTCTGAGTACCCCGTGCGCACGGGATCTTTTGACCCCCGTGCACACGGGGTGGTGCGTAAGTCTCTGAGTACCCCATGCACACAGGGCTTAGTTAGCCCGTATGCACGGGGTCCAACGGGCAGAAAACCCCATCCGGCCAAGAACACTATAGCAAAAAACCTTCTTCCTCCTCCATCCCCTAACCCTAATGTCTTATTGAGCTCCACCATTGCTACACTCCATTTTGCTCAATACTCTCAATCCCTCCACCCAAACCTGTTGAAACTTTGGGAATTGGGAGAGCAAGACCCGATCTACATCTTGGCCAAACCAAATCGTGTTCCCCGCAACATTTCTTTCCCATTGACTTGTTACTCTTGGAGCTTGGGCTCGTAGGTGGTTAGAGGTCCCTCCGGAAGCTTCCTTGCTTGTGGTGTGCTCCGGACAAGTTTGTAAAGGTGTGCTGGTCGCCTTGAAGACCAACCCCGAGTGATTCGAGGCTCATCCATTGGGGGTGAATCAAAAGAGAATACGGTGAGCCTTTGTGGCATTCCGCAAGCCTTGGCTCTGGCACCGCTCTCAACGGAGAGTTCCCCAAGGAAGAGTGAACTTCGGGATAAAATCCGTGTCCTCGTCTCACTTGTGGTTAATCCTTTCCCACGCTTTATTTTGCCTTGTATGCTTGTTGGCTTGCTAATTAGATTGGTGCCTAGCATTTTTGGCTCTAAGCTTGCTTGTCATATAGGTTGTGTTCACCTAGTTGCATATCTAGTGAACCCTATTTATCCGCTAAACCTTAAAATTGACAAGAAAGAGTAAAATTTGTAATCTCCTATTCACCCCCTCCTCTAGTCAACCGTATCGATCCTTTCATCTTTCACGCATTACTAGTGGGATTTTTTCATTATAGTACTTGGCTTGTATATTCCAATGATGGGCTTCCTCAAATGCCCTAGGTCTTCATGAGCAAGCAAGTTGGATGTACACCCACTTAGTTTTCTTTTTGAGCTTTCATATAGCTCTAGTGCATCCGTTGCATGGCAATCCCTACTCCTTGCATTGACATCAATTGATGGGCATCTCCACAGCCCGTTGATTAGCCTTATCAATGTGAGACTTTCTCCTTTTTTTGTCTTCTCCACACAACCTCCAACATCATATTAACCAATTGCTTGGCTTGTCATCGGGGTTGTGCATGATAAATACTTTGTGTTAAGAAGATAGAGCACGACAAGATTATATGATTTTGTAGGGATAACTTTCTTTAGCCATAATATTTTGAGAAGACATGATTTCTTTTTAGTATGCTTGAAGTATTATTGTTTTCATGTCAATATTAAACTTTCGTTTTTAATCTTATGGATCTGAATATTCGTGCCGCATTAAGAAATATTACATGATAAACATGTAAGGTAGCATTCCACATAAAAAATTCTGTTTTTACCATTTACCTACTTGAGGACGAGCAAGAATTAATCTTGGGGATGCTTGATACGTATCCAACGTATCTATAATTATTTATCGTTCCATGCTATTATATTATCTATCTTGAATGTTTTATATGCATTATTATCCTATTTTATATCATTTTTTGGGACTAACCTATTAACCTAGTGCCAAGTGCCAGTTGCTGTTTTTTCCTTGTTTTTTCCTTTACAGAAAATCAATACCAAACGGACTCCAAATGAAACGAAATATTTTGATGATTTTTCTTGGACCACAAGACACCCTGGAAGATTCGGGAGGAGGTCAGATGAGCCACGAGGTGGCCACAAGCTTGTAGGGCGCACGCCCCCCAAGCTAGTGGGCCCCTCGTAGCCCCTCTAACCCCAACTATTCTTCTAAAAATACCCAAATATTTCCCGTAGACCAGAGGGCACACCAAAAATACTTTTTCGCCGCCGTAAGTTTCTATCCTTGTGAGATCCCATCTAGAGACCTGTTCCGGTAGTCCGCCGGAGGGGATTTGGTCATGGGGTCCTCTACATCAACCTTGCTGCCCTTCCGATGATGTGTGAGTAGTTTACCACAGACCTACGGGTCCATAGCTAGTAGCTAGATTGCTTCTTCTCTCTCTTTGATCTTCAATACAATGTTCTCCTCAATGTTCTTGGAGATTTATTCAATGTAATCTTCTGTTGCAGTGCGTTTGTTGAGATACGATGAATTGTAGATTTATGATCAGATTATGAATATTATTTGAGTCTTATCTCAACTCTTTTATGCAATATTAAGATAGCTTCGTATTTCTCTTCGATCTATTGATTTGGTTTGGCCAACTAGATTGATTTTTATTGCCATGGGAGAGGTGCTTTGTAATGGGTTCAATCTTGCGATGCTTATTCTCAGTGACAGAAAGGGACATGACACATATTTGTATTGTTGTCATTAAGGATAAAAAGGTGGGGTTTGTTCATATTGATTGGATCTATCCCTCTACATCATGTCATCTTGCTTAAGGCGTTACTCCGTTCTTGTTAACTTAATACACTATGCATGCTGGATAGCGATCGATGTGTGAAGTAATAATACTAGATGCAGGCAGGAGTCGGTCTACTTGTCACATACATGATGCCTATATTCATCATCATTGCCTTAGATATCGTCATAACTATGCGCCTTTCTATCAATTGCTCAACAGTAATTTGTTTACCCATCGTATGCGTTCTTTCAAAAGAGAAGCCTCTAGTGAAAACTATGCCCCCCGGTTCTATCTTTTATCATATTAATTTCAGATCTATAAAACCAAAAACCCAAAAATACCTTGCTGCAATTTATTTACCTTTACTTTATTTTGCACTTTTACTTATCTTTTATTCCTATCTCTATCATTCTCATCCTTGCAAGTAACTGTGAAGGGATTGACAACCCCTTTAATGCGTTGGGTGCAAGTATTGTGGGTTTGTGTAGGTGCAACCATTGGTGACTTGTGTGTTCCTCTTACTGGATTGATACCTTGGTTCTCAACTGAGGGAAATACTTATCTCTACTTTGCTGCATCACCCTTTCCTCTTCAAGGGAAAAATCAACGCAAGTTCAAGAAGTAGCATATATCATTGTCAACATCCTCATTCAATTGCGTGTAGCTTCGTTGATTCCAATGATCCCATGACAACCCATTTGTCATATTTTTTATACAATCATCCTCATGCATAGCTTTTTTAACCTTTCAATTTTTCCCTTTTGAAACCTCAAATAAATATCCTTCTGCTTCCAACTTCGTAGCTACGGAGAGTGTGAAAAATATGTCTTCTCACCATTGCTAATGTTGATAGTTGTGAAGGGGTAAAAGAGGTCCATATCCATCTCATCACATGGGGATTCCTTGCTAACCTAGATCTTTGTCGGCTCTTTGCATTCAAGATATGGCCATTCCAAACCGAGCGCCCTAGCAAATTTTTCATGGTGAAGGACTGTCACCACAAAAGTGGATGGTCAACAAACGAACTCTTAGTTAATCTTGCACTTTCCAACGTCACATGATCAATCCCCACTTATAGGGGAATATCCTATTTAATATTATACATATAGGATTAATGATATAAAACGGACACTCTCTTTTGCGTGTCATGACTGACATGGGTTAGTTCAAATATGCGCTCTAACAATTCTGTGTGAGTGAATGGTTTTCTCTTGCCAGTTTTGTTAAGCTACATGTGGTTTTCAGTTTTTTCCTATCCTTTTTGGCTGGATTTGTTTTTGTTTTTTATAGTTGGTTATTTAATCTAGTTTCTTGGGAACTACTATTTCACATATGTGTGCATGTGTGCACTTTGGTACTGCAATCTTTCAATAAGATTTTTTTTCCTTTATAGAGAATGTACATGCATGCATGCGTAAATCTTCCACCTAATTCTTACATCATTGTATTAGTTCCTTCTTCAAATTTTTGAAATGAACCTATCTCACAAACCATTAACTTGATTAGTCATCCGTCTTCAACGGTGGTTTTTGTCTCGACGAGTTCTTTGAAACAAAGTTCTCATATTGACATGTTTGGATGAGAAAAAATCCGTTGCCATCAGCTGTCAGTACGTCACCATAGTTTCCATCTAAACTGTGAATTGCTGCAACAATGGTTGTATATAGTTACCATGCAATATTTTTGAACACTGCAATCTTACTCATAACTAGAGAGTGAGTATTTAAATGTTAAAAATAAGTATGAAGAGGCATCAACCAACACAAGTATCATGGAACAAGTCTTGTAGTGATGTATATCAACGTTGAGAAATCTTTCAACTAAGTTAATTTAATATGGAAACTAGGTGGCTAATAACTAAATAAATACGTCACAATAATCTGGCAAGTACCGGTGAAAAAAAGTTAGCTACTTTGGAAATCTTGCCGCGAGGAAGCTAATGGTGTAAGCAGATTGTAATCAGATCAGTGGTTTAAAAGATTTTTTTTTGGAAAAAAAATAGGGAGATCCTTTGCTGATGTCATGTTGTTGTATGTTTGTTTGCATGCATGGGACATGGGGAGGAAGGCGCCATGCCGCAAGCCCAATACTCGGCACCGCTGCTACCAAGTATGGCCCTCTTTCTGTATCGATCAATTTTCTTTTCCTTTTTGCTTTTCCCATTTTCATTTTTTTAATTTTAATTTTATCTGTACTTTCTACTTTTGAAATTCATGAACATTTTTAAATCACATGATCATTTTTAAATTCATTAATTTTGTGTACATTTTTAAACTTCCAAGATTGTTTTAAAATGCATGAACATTTTTAAAATTCAAAAAAAAGACTATAAAGACCTTTAAAAATCAATACTTTTATTAATTATTTGAATTTCTAAATTCAAGATTTTTTTACAATTTTCGGAAAAAATCAATTCATGAAAACTTTTAAATCCATGAACATTTTTCAAATTCATGAATTGTTTTATAAAAATTCCAAACATTTTATTTTCTTGCAAAGTATTGTATTTTTTATTCATGATTCTTTTCTAAGTCACCGATTTTATAAAGTGCCAAATTTACCAGTTTTTTCGATGATATGGTCATGCAGGCGAGCGGGCTGACGAGTAAATGAGCATGCGTTATTGGGCCACAGCCGGGCGAACGTTGTAGCTGAAACGCGGACCAAATGAGAACTTGCAAGCCCAACATCGAAATACACAATCAGACCAAAAAGATGGATGTTCTAAAAAAAAGATGGAGGAAAAAAAAAGGAAAAACCTGGGGCTAACCTTCCAGACTGCATAAAATCTAAAATAAAAACTTCTACACAGCACAAATCGCTCAGGGTGCAGCGCACAAGATCATTTTTCTTAATCAGACTTTCACACGCCTCACTCCTCACGCCTCTCCAGACGGCATGTATATAAATTCGGTGAAATATTGCATCTTATCATGTGAAGCGTACGAAAGTGTGTCATGTACACACCACGCCTTTTTTTTTTTTGAAAAATGTACACACCACGCCGAGTTCCAGCTGGATGTATATAATCTTTTTTCTTCCGGGAATGTATATAATCTTTAAAAAAAACGAAATACCTATTGCTTTAACTAGAAGATGAAATCCCACTAAAAAAACTAGAAGATCAAATCTCGCTTGTGTACATGAACCTAGCGAAACCGCGTTACCCCGCACACGCTCTCATATCGATTAGTGTACGCCAGAATCCGAAATTTGTCGGCCCAAACAAAGCAGGCACCACCAAAAAACCCGATCATAAGCAAAGGCTTATAATGAGCAGCAGATGTGCACGGACGTGAGCACGAGATCTCCAGTAGATAGCAGCAGCTAGCAGAGCAGTGAACGTAGACAGGCAGAGGCAGGGACACGATTCAGACAGCGAAGCGGAATCCCTATGCTCCCAACTCCAGCCTACACCGCATGCGTTAACCCCAGGCGATTTAACAACGAAATCCGCCAAGGATCCACATAAGAAATGGACATCAGATGCAGCGCCTGCCTGACCGGAGGGAGCACATCGCCCGCCAAGTGGCCATTGACAAATGGGCGGCTGGCTCGGTTTCGCGTTGCTGCTCCGTGTAACATGCAACTGTCTGCCGCAGCGGTTGTGCAGAGAACCTGGTACACTTGGCTTGCGCTGGGCACTTTGAAGTTTGGACGGGGAGGTGGCAAGCGGCATGTGCATTTTTATCCCCAGCGGCGGGGTAGCAGGGGGCCGTCTTGGGGTTTTGCGCCAAGCAAGATCAGATCAGGCCCCTCGATTGCTGGTGACTCTTCGTCAATTCATGGCAAGCACGCCATTGTCTGCCTACAGTACTTGTTAAGGGCTCAAAATAATTATTGCAAACAAATCACCTCAAGTTTTTTAGTACAGTAAAGGAACTATTGTGCAGTTCCGGCAGTCTTCTTGCGAATGAATAACTACTACCGGTTGATGGTTCACATGTGGGGTAGGAGTATATTTGTACGAATTTGGTCCTTCATGCACCCCAATGATTCACATGAATAACTACTACCGGTTGATGGTTCCAAAGAGGTCTAGCAAGTCAGGGCTTGTTTGGTGAATCACCGAGTGAGCAAAAACTCTAAGGCCTTGTTCTGTTGAGGTGGTTTTTGAAGAGGAATGGCAGGGTTTAAGAGGGATTAGATCCCCTACAAGCCAAAATCCTCTCCAATCCACTTCAATTTCCTTGGGAGGAGGATTAAACGAACAAGGCCTAAGCTGGCACCTCCGTGTATACGCACGCTTCTGCATACTGCTTGTCCCTCCGCTCGGCAACATGACCAGGCTGGACTGAAAGATACGACTTAACTAATTGGAGATGGGACACGTATACACGGCTCCGTATAATATACTACCACGAAACAGGAGATGTATATATATGTCATAAAAAGGACACCCTGTTTCAATCATTTGTACTGTATCCTTATATATGAATGTGTAGTCAATAGCTCGTGACAGATTGCAAAGTTGACTTGTCCGTATACATGAGTTTACAAATATTAGATTTAGGCATTCGAATCCACAAGATATGCGACCACGTTTTCCCAACTGTAAAGTCAATCCATGCTGTATATGATGAGAAAATAAATTGGTTCCTTTTCAATCCATGTTGTACATAGAACCTAAACCGGCATCAGTATTTGCAAAGCTGCGAATGGCGCCCATAATTAGGTTTAATTTTATGCAAGAGATGATCTTGGCAAAAAGAAATATACGTATAAAGTGGGTCGTCGATGCATTTATAGTTCCACATCTTCTGTAGGCCACGAAAGAACACAAAGAAAAACTAAGAAATTAATAGAAAAACAAATGGGAGAATAAAACATACGGAAAAACTAACGCCTACACGTGTGGGCGTTTGCACATCGCCCACACGCCTCCATCACCATTTATTTTGCCACGTATGAACAGATGACATCAGCAGAAATCTTTTTGATTTTTGGCTTAAAAATGTTTTATCTCCTAATTAAAAAAGTAAATTAAAAATCCGTTTTCACCATCAAATCCGTCTCGACGAGATTTTCAAAACTAGACACCATGTTGATATGTTTCGACAAAAAAAAACCCAAAAGTTGCCATTATGTTTACACTGTAGTTGTCATAGTGCTTAAACTAAAGTTGTCATGTGGCAATTTTAGTTTGTAGATCATGACAATTTTAGTTTTTTTATGATGCCAATTCCAGTACTTTGACCATGAAAATATTTTTTTGTATGAATCATGGCAATTTTAAGTGCATGTATCATGTCGATTTTAGTTTACGGTGCATGGCAAGTCTAATTTCGTAATTCCTCGTTTTATAATATGTCAAAACTTACTTTCAAATGTAGAAGAGAATAGCTGAAACATATTATGGCAACTTCAGTGTAAACATCATGGCAATTCATGTGCAATACACACGGTAACTTTTAACCAAAAAACAATTTCGTTGAAATATATTGATATGAGATCTAGTTTCGAAGATCTCGTCGCGAGGGATTTAATGGTGAAAACGGATATTCAATCAGATTTTTCATTTAAGAGTTAAAACATTTTAAAAACAGAAAATCCAAAAAGATTTCAACATGCATGCATGCGATGACATGGCGTAGTCTGTGTGTTATAGGGCATGTGGGCGGGTTTGGCTCCCACCACACGTGTGGGCGTTAACGTTGTCCAAAACATAAAGGCAAACCTAACGTGTCAGGGGATTGAGGTTTAGTTAAATCTCAATCGAATGAGGTCAACAAAAATACAATCTCAAGTATACATGTTAGAGCACGCTTCAGGTTTGCAAAATTTAGTGGAAGAATCATTTCAATCCTTGTATGCTATCTTAGGTCAAATATTTGTCTTTTTTCCTTAGCTAGGAAAAGAAAATGTTCATGAAAATTTGATAACTCATAGTGATGAGGATACAGACCCGGGGTAGAGTCATAGGCCTGACCTATACGTCCTACCCAAGGTCACTACCCTAAAAGATAAAAAGTCCAAGAGGCAACGAAGAACCCCCAGTCAAAGGTGTCGAGTGCAATCCACTCGACCAATCATATCACTCGGGTACCCCTCCTACCTATCACTCGACCATATGAGGAATCACTCGACCTACTGAAGGCCAGGAGTCACTAAGCACTCCAACGGTCGGACATTCACTCCGTAGTCTTTAAGATCATCAATAGCACTTATGGCTGGCGTTATCAGTAATGCCCCTACTTTATGTACATTAAGCCCCTCGTAATGGAGGATGGCTGGGGTCCTGGCGCACTCTATATAAACCACCCCCTCCTCCGGGACAAGGGTTCGCACCCCCTGTAACACCACACACATATAATCCAGTCGATCGCCTCCGGGCACCGAGACGTAGGGTTATTACTTCCTCCGTGAAGGGCCTGAACTCCTAAACCTTGTGTGTACACCTTCACCATAGCTGAGATCTTGCCTCTCCATATCTACGCCCCCCCCCTTTCTACTATCAGTCTTAGAACCACGACAGTTGGCGCCCACCGTGGGGCCGGTGTCTTAGCGACTTGTTGGTGAAGTTGCAATTTTTTCGATCCCCATCATCATGGTGTCCGGCGGTTGATTGGCTGAGGGTCGCGAGATCCGTCTCGGCGCGCTCGTTTTCATCGCCGACGATTCCGCTTGGCTTCAGGAAGCTCCCCTTGACGTCGAGGCGCTCCCCGTCCGAGGGGCGACGCACTTTCGCGCGTGCGTACGTGGCGTCCTTCTCCAGCAGCCGTCGACCCTGTATCGGTCGGCTCCGATGATGTCTTCTCTCCCTGCTGTTCGCCACCGCAAGCAATCCGGTCGGTCGCGGCTTCAACGCTGGGTGAAACACGCGGTGACTCGACATTCGGCCACCCATAAAGTCGCGACAATCGAGCCCGACGAAACTCTCCATGGCCTGTTCGACCTATTGACTGGCTCCGTCGAGACCGCATCCGAGTGCGATAGCAGCGACCCTGTGGTTGACGGACCACGTAGTCCGCCTGGTTTCCGCCGTGAAGACGACGGGGATGGTGGAGGCGATCCGTCGCGCGTCCACAAGGAGTACTATCCCGAACCCCTCTCTTCGCAGCAGAGGGAAGAACTTCGTCGCCGCAACATGGATGCACTCCACACGCCCATCGTTGGAGAAACCCCCGAGGCTCGGGCCTTGGAAGAGGTGCGCTTGGCTAATTTGGCTGAGCACACTCGACTGGAGAACCTCCAGCGCGCACTCGATGAGCGTGCTCGGGAGCGGATCCCTAAGTCCAGTCGACGACATCTTTTCCTGCCTCCACCTAAGGTATACCGCACTCCGATTCAAAATCACACAGTTGCGGCCCGAATAGCAGAGTCAATTCAACCTTCCCAGTCGGAGGCTGGCAGAGGTTTGATGCAGATCTGGGCCTTACTCCGGGCAGCAGGTGAATAGAACTTAGCAGTGTCTCAGTCGCGGAACAGGATTCATAGCAGATCCGTGGTAGAGGATACTATTCAGTTGGCCCACAGTCCAAGATCGCCCGTGCGGCGTGAAGGCCGTGAGATCCGACCTCTCCCTACATATTTAATTTCTTCTCCTATACAAAAACTAGCAACACCCACTCCATTGGTAATTCCATCAATAACACCCTTATCAAAAAACTCCGTGGGCAGTATGATCACCGACTCGACCGTGACAATCGTCGTTGAGTGCCCACACCTCCTCCGAGGAGTGCATCATATGTGCCTCGGCAGTACGATGATAGACGCCTTCACAGTGGCGAGCGCAGAGCACCAGTCGACCCAAGAGAGCCAGGCTTTGATGCAAGATCTATTCTCGTTCAGGGTCTAGTCGACCGAAAAGAGAGCGCATAGGGAAGACCTCGGCAAAGATCGTCCAACTGGCACCGGAGTTCATGTTTCAGGTCCACAGTGTTTCAGCAGAGCCATCAGGGCTGCAGTGATTCCTCCCAACTTCAGGTTGGCGACTGGAGTCAGCAAGTTCACTGGAGAGTCCAAGCCTGAAACTTGGCTTGAGGATTACCGAGTGGCTGTGCAGATTGGTGGCGAGAATGATGAAGTGGCAATGAAGCATCTTCCTCTGATGTTGGAAGGGTCAGCCAGAGCGTGGTTGACTCAGTTAGCCCCAGGCAGTATATACAGTTGGGAAGAGCTTGCTCGAGTGTTCGTCAGAACTTTTGAGGGCACTTGCAAGCGGCCAGCAGGATTGACAGAGTTGCAGCATTGTGTGCAGAAACCGAGTGAGACATTTCATTCAGAGGTGGACCACTTTGCATCACATAGTGGAAAATGTATCTGAGCATCAAGCAGTGTGTGCCTTCAAGGAAGGCGTTAAATATCGAGAGCTGGTCCTGAAGTTCGGTCGGACTGGAGAAATGACTCTAACTCGGATGATGGAAATAGCCACCCGGTACGCTAACGGGGAAGAAGAGGATCGACGCCGCAGCAGAAAGGGTAAACCAGTCGGCCAAGGCGCCGGCGGGGGTAATTCCAATCGAAAACAGAAACGTAAGGCCGAACCTGCAGCACCCGGTGAAATTGCGGCAGTGGTTCAAGGAAAGTTTAAAGGAAAACCTAAGGGGCCCTGGACCCCTTAGAAGGTAAAGGATCAAATGGGAAATGATGTGTTGGATTTACTATGTCACATTCATACAAAGGATGAAGAGGAAGACGATGTCGACTCCTGATCCAGCAGTTCCAAGAGAAACAGCCCAGTGAGAAGGAAAAGAGTCGGACAAAGACAAGGATGAAGAGGAAGACGATGGTTATCCCAAAGTCAATTCCACCCTCATGATTTTTGCTGATGTTGAGAGCAAAAGTCGATTGAAAGTTATCAACAGAGAAGTAAATATGGTTGCTCCGGCGACGATGACCACATACCTGAAATGGTCGCAAACAGCCATCACATTTGACCAGTCTGATCACCCGGTGCGCATAGCCACCCCTGGGAGGCAAGCGTTAGTGGTCGACCCAGTGGTCGAAGGCACTCGACTGACCAAAGTGCTAATGGATGGTGGTAGCTGCCTGAATATCCTTTATGCTGAAACCTTGAAGGGGATGGGCATTCCGATGTCCAAACTTAGCGAGAGCAATATGAGTTTTCATGGCGTTATCCCTGGAAAGAAAGCCGAATCACTCGGCCAGATCACCCTTGACGTGGTTTTTGGTGATTCCAAGAATTACCGTAAGAAAAAGTTGACATTTGAAGTTGTGTATTTCCACAGTGCTTATCATGCTATTCTGGGTAGGCATGCCTATGCACATTTTATGGCTCGACCATGTTACGTGTACCTCAAGCTGAAGATGCCTGGCCCCAGAGGTGTGATCTCAATCACTGGCAATTGACAGAAAGCAGAGGAATGCTTCCAGAAGGGTTCCAAAATTGCCGATGCACAAATGGCAGCAGTTGAATTTCAAGAATTTCAGAAGAATGCAGATCCAAGTGATTTGCTCCGAGCTAAGAAGCCTGCCACGGATTCTGAATTTCAGTCGTCTGGAGAAATGAAGCTAATTCATATTCACCCGACCGATCCCAATGCTGCACCGACTCATATCTCAATGACACTCGACAACAAATAGGAAGAAGCGCTCATCCAGTTCCTCCGTGAGAAATGGGACATCTTCGCATGGAAACCTTCTGACATGCCGGGTGTACCCAGAGAACTGGCTGAGCACCGTTTGCATGTCGATCCCAAGGTAAAAACCGTCAAAGAGCATCTACGGTGGTCCGCCATGCAGAAGAGAAAAGCAATTGGCAAGGAAGTGACTCGACTCCTAGCAGCAGAGTTCATCCGAGAGATCTACCACTCCGAGTGGCTTGCCAATGTGGTCATGGTCCCTAAGAAAGACAATTCACTTCGTATGTGCATCGATTCCAAGCATATCAATCGGGCCTACCCGAAAGATCATTTCCCTCTCCCCCGCATCGATCAGATTGTTGACTCGACTGTGGGTTGTGAACGCTTGTCTTTTCTAGATGCATATTCCGGGTATCATCAGATCCGACTGTATGGTCCCGATGAAATAAAAACAGCTTTCATCACCCCATTCGGGTGCTTTTGTTATGTCACAATGCCACTTGGTCTTAAAAATGCCGGCGCCACATTCATGAGGAGGTATGATATCAAGTTTAATCCGTCAAAGTGCACATTCGGAGTCCCAGGTGGAAAATTACTCAGTTTCCTCGTTTCCTAACGAGGGATCGACGCAAATCCAGAAAAATTCAATACCATCCTCCGAATGAAACGCCATGTGCGTGTGCATGACGTTCAGAAGCTTACTGGTTGTTTGGCCGCCTTGAGTCGATTCATTTCTCGTCTCGTTGAAAAGGCCTTACCTCTTTACCGATTGATGAAGAAATCTGATAAGTTCGAGTGGACTGATGAAGCTAACGTAGCGTTTGCAGAGCTCAAAACCCTGCTTTCCACCTAGCCGGTGCTTGCTGCGCCAATCAGCAAAGAGCCTTTACTGCTTTACATTGCATCCACTGGACAAGTAGTCAGTACAATACTCATGGTCGAGCGGGAAGAAGAAGGAAAACCTTATAAAGTTCAGGGCCCAGTGTATTATCTCTCTGAAGTTTTGACTCCATCCAAGCAGAGATATCCACATTATCAGAAGCTTGTCTATGGAATCTACATGACCATGAAGAAGGTTTCACACTATTTCTCTGATCACTCCATTATAGTCATCAGCGACGCACCATTATCTGAAATTCTGAACAACAGAGATGCAACTGGTCGAGTGGCAAAATGGGCGATTGAACTCCTTCCATTAGATATCAAGTTTGAGGCAAAGAAAGCTATCAAGTCCCAAGCAATTGCAGATTTCCTTGCCGAGTGGATTGAGCAGCAACTGCCGACTCAAGTTCACTCGGATCATTGGACCATGTTCTTTCATGGCTCCAAGATGCTGAATGGTTCCGGTGCTGGGGTAGTATTGGTATCCCCCGTGGAGACAAGCTTAGCTATGTTCTCCAGATTAATTTGAATTCCTCCAAGAATGAAGCTGAATATGAAGCACTTTTATACGGGTTGCATATGGCCATTTCACTCGGCGTCCATCGCCTTATGGTCTACGATGACTCGGATTTGGTGGTTAATCAAGTGATCAAAGAGTGGGATGTCAGGAGCCCAGCCATGACTGGTTATTGCAATGCAGTAAGAAAGCTGGAAAAGAAGTTTGAAGGGTTGGAGCTTCACCATATACCCAACTGAAAAATCAAGCTGCAGATGAATTGGCGAAGATAGGATCTAAGAGAGAGACCATTCCCAGCAATGTGTTTTTGGAGCATATTCATTCACCTTCAGTTCAGGAAGATCCTTTCACTGAAGAGCCCCCACAGCCTAAGAGTGCCACAGATCCGACTGAAGTCGAAATCCCAGTCGTGGTCGACTTAGTCATGGAGGTTTTGGTCGTCACTCCTGACTGGATAGTGCCATACATTGCATACATTCTTAGGAAAGAACTTCCAGAGGATGAAGAAGAGGCTCGACAGATTGTCCGACGATCTAAAGGCTTTACTGTGATAAAAGGTCGGTTGTTCAGAGAAAGTGTAACTGGAATCTGCCAGAAATGCATCACGCCAGAAGAAGGCCGAATGATCCTCAATGATATTCACTCGGGGACCTGTGGTCACCATGCGTCCTCTCGGACCATCGTGGCCAAAGCATACCGAGCCGGATTTTACTGGCCACATGCCAACGAGATGGCGAAAGAAATAGTAGACAAATGTGAAGGCTATCAGTTTTACTCCAACATGTCCCATAAGCCCGCGTCAGCTCTGAAGACTATTCCATTCGTCTGGCCTTTCGCTGTCTGGGGATTGGATATGGTTGGACCTCTGAGGACTGGCAGGAGTGAATTTACCCATGTGCTGGTAGCAGTCGACAAGTTTACCAAATGGATTGAAGCCAAGCCCATTAAAAACCTTGAAGCAAGTACAGTTGTAAGTTTCATCAGAGAATTGACATTCAGATATGGTGTTCCGCACAGCATCATCACTGATAATGTGTCGAACTTCGATTCTGACGAGTTCAGAGCTTTTTGAGCTTCACAAGGCACGACGGTCGACTACACTTCAGTCGCCCATCCTCAGTCAAATGGGCAGGCTGAAAGAGTGAATGGATTGATTCTCAAAGGACTGAAACCCCGGTTGATGCGTGACCTCAAGCATGCAGCAGGTGCCTGGGTCGATGAACTTCCGTCAGTACTTTGGGGATTGAGGACAACTCCTAATTGGTCGACTGGACGAACTCCATTCTTCTTGGCCTATGGAGCTGAAGCTGTACTCCCGAGTGATTTGCTTCACAATGCACCCCGAGTCGAACTTTTCTTAGAAGAAGAAGTGGAACAGGCTCGGTAAGATGCAGTCGATCTCCTGGAAGAGGAAAGAGAAATGTCCTTGATTTGGTCGACCATTTATCAGCAAGACCTGCGTCGATTCCACGCTAGAAACGTAAGGGGTCAGGCATTTCAGGAAGGAGACTTGGTTCTTTGAGTGGACTAGCAGAAACCACACAAGCTCGTTCCTGCTTGGGAAGGCCCCTTCGTCGTCACCAAAGTGCTCCACAACGGAGCATATCGTCTTTTCAATGTCGAACACAATAAAGACGAGCCACACGCTTGGAATGCGGAGCTGCTCCGCCCCTTTTACTCTTAAACATTCAGACTATTGAGATGTAATAAGAAATACCTTTTTTGATTATCAAAGACATAATTTTACAGTCTTCCGAATGATTGTTGTTCATTTTTTACATGCTCTAAATCCCCCAGTGGGTGCCTTAGCTGTGAATCCGTTTCGCCTAAGTTGAAAAGAAAATTCCTACCGAGTGGTGAGCCAGCCTCTCACTCGGGGGGCTTAGCTGCAAATCCGTTTCGCCTAAGTTGAAAAGAAAAATCCTACCGAGCGGTGAGCAAGCCTCTCACTCGGAGGCTTAGCTGTAATCCAGTACTCGCCTAAGTTTGAAAAATCCTACCGAGTGGTGAACCAGCCTCTCACTCGGAGGCTTAGCTGCAGTCCAATACTCGCCTAAGTTTGAAAAATCCTACCGAGTGGTTAGCCAGCCTCTCACTCGGGGGCTTAGCTGCAGTCCAGTACTCGCCTAAGTTTGAAAGATCCTACCGAGTGGTGAGCCAGCCTCTCACACG
>NC_041387.1:417250888-417271010 GCF_002162155.2 Triticum dicoccoides
TGGAAAAAATCCTACCGAGTGGTGATCATCCTCCCACTCGGGGGCTTAGCTGCAGTCTAGTACTCGCCTAAGGTTGAAAATTCCTACTGAGTGGTGAGCGATCCTCCCACTGGAGGCTTAGCTGCAGTCCAGTACTCGCCTAAGTGTGAAAAATCCTACCGAGTGGTGAGCGATCCTCCCACTCGGGGGCTTAGCTATAGTACAGTACTCGCCTAGTGTAAAAAATCCTACCGAGTGGTGAACGATCCTCCCACTCGGGGGCTTAGCTGCAGTCCAGTACTCGCCTAAGCGTAAAAAATCCTACCGAGTGATGCAGGTTGACGACGACCCCCCCTGGGGCTGCACTGTCAATAAGAAGGATGAGATTGTGCGTGCTGCCAAAGGCTCACCCAACAGCTGGTGCCAAGGCGAGCTGCTTTCAGGAACGTCAAGACCATTGCCGAATGCCTCGCTGATGAGCTGATCAATGCTGCCAAAGGCTCATCCAGCAGCTAGTGCCAAGACGAGCTGCTTTCAGGAACGTCAAGGCCATTGCTGAGTGCCTCGCTGATGAGCTGATCAATGCTGCTCAGGGCTCGTCTAACGGGTCGACTGCGGCCTCTTCCTCAGAAGCTGCATCAAAAGTACAAGAACCAATCCGAGTGAAGAACGAGTTCCGCTCGAAGACAAACACAACATATTCAAAGATAAACCAAGTTTAGATAAATCCAAAGGTTCCAAACCGTGGATTAAAGTGCTCGGGCGTCAGGCCTGAATGAGTTTCAACGATTACAAAATCACTCGGCATTCCAAGGCAAATAAAGGTGAAGCATAATGTTTTTCGATCACTCGTGAGGAGAAGGGCTAGCTGGATCACAGAAGCTGTCAAGATCAATGCTGTCTGCAATACGAGTGGTAGCCTCAAGGAAGGTGTCCATGAAGGACTGGAAGGTGTGCTTCTTAGTATTGACAACCTCGAGAGCCGCCAACTTGTCTTTTCTAGCGTCCTTGAAGTGCACTCAGACCAATGACAGGGCGACGTCAGCGCCACAGCAAGCGGACTACTTCTTCCATTCCTGCACTCAGCCAGGGATCTGATTTAGTCGAGTCATCAGCGACTCGAGATCTTGTGAAATTTCCGCCTGAGGCCAGAGTTCGGCATCAACTCGAGTCATCGCCGCCTTCCGTCGAGCCAAATAAGCAACGGCGCCATCCCAGCGTGATTCCAACCGCAGCAAGTTCATCGCAACGTCATATTTCACAGGACAATTGATGGGGTCGAGACCTGTCTCGACCCGCCCGGTCTCAGCCTCAAAATCCTGACAAAGTTCTGCACAATCAGGACAAATAGTGAGTCGACAATATAACAAGATACTTCAGTCGACGACAATTAACCAGTCGAACGGCAGTACCTTCAAGCTTCAGAACTAGTTTTGCGGCCAGTTGTCCCAGATAGGACTCCAGCTCGCCTGGCCTGGCTCTGAGGCCTCCAACTTCATTGGCCAGGTTCTGTTTGTCCTTCTTCAGTTGCTCAACTTCCTGATTGGCTTCAGAGATGGCAGTCTTCAGCTTCGTGTTCTCCTCTTCCAATTTGCCGACTGAAGCCAGCTTCTTGTCCGCAAGCGTTGTCTTTTCTTGTGCTTCCTTCTGAGCAGCAACAAGGTCCTGATCCTTCTTCTCCAGAGCTTCCTTCATTCTCTCTAAAGAAATAACACTCTTCAAACGAGCCTGAAGCTGACGGTTTTCACTACGCACATCTGCTTGTGTGAAGTCACTCGGTTCAAAGAGACTGAAAGAAAAAAAAACACTGAAAAGTGCAAGCTACTGAGTGGAAAAGTGTCGATTGGTTACCTCCCATGATGGTTGTTTCTTCTTGAGCAGTCTTGAGGTTCTTCTTGGCAAGTTCAAGATCAAGTTCAAGGTTGATGTGCTTCTTGTTTAACTCAGAAAGCCGAGCTCCAAGATCACAAGACCTCTGCAGTCAGCGAGATATATATATCAGTCGACAGAAATAAAAGACAATGACAGTGAAAGTTACTCTAAGACTACTGCCGAATCAAATATTCAACAGTAGTGTCGAGGACTACACCCAGTGGGTGCACTTAGTGTGCCCCCACTGATCTAGATCAACACTCAGCATGGTCTGCCCAGCGTGAGTCAAAAAAAAGTAGATTCTAAGATCTCAGCCGACTGCCAGCAGTCGACTGTGGTCTCGGGGACTATACCCAGTGGGTGCACTCAGCGTGCCCCCACTGGTTCGGATAGAATAGTAAGACTCAACACAAGTCGAGTGGAATGGAAGACATCTTAAACTCTAAAAACAGGCACATCCCAGTGGGTGATCAGATTTAAAACGACATTCAAAAGTTCAGTCGGGAGTTTACTGACCTTAACATTGGTCTGCAGAGCGGTGCTGGCATTATAGGCCACCTAGTTGGCCTCATGCATCACCTTCACTTGCTCCATAACAAGATTCACCTAGCGAAGAGCCTCCCTGGCAGCACTTGGCGAGTCATCTGGGGTCTGATATGCAGCAAAAAGTGATGGCTTCAAGGCGGCCAAAGTAGTTACTAGGTCAGATGCGTGGAGTTGCACTGGAGCAGCAGAAGCCGGAGTAGTCGACCCTGACGGACGATCAGTCATCAACGAGTTGGCAAAATTGACGTTGGTCCGAACCAGGTCTCCAGATTGCTCAACCACCACCTCAAGCGCCGGCGCCGACTGTCGTGGAATTAACACGTCAGATGTCCTTAGTGTCAGGACTTAGTCGCGAGGCCAACGCATCTATGTGGTAACTTGAGAGGGGTTGAGCGGAATCGAGAGACGCAACACAAGACAGGGATTTAGACAGCTTCGGGCCCCGGGAAACATCATCTGGTAAAAACCCTACATGCTGTTTGAGGCTAGGTCTCATTATGATCATGAGGGAGTCGCCGTAAACCGGCTCTCCTCTTTGTGTCTAGCCCTAACATTGTTTCTTCTTGCTTGTCCCCCTTTGGGGAGCCCTGCCCCTCCTTATATATGTTGAAGGGGCGGTTTACATGTGGAGTCCTATTAGGATTAGGACTAGTCTATCTCTAATACAAACCGGATACAAGTCCTGGTCTTAACTCCTTGTAAGGTAAATATTCCTCCTGCCTTTCCTCTTAAACCGGCCCACCATAGTATGAACCGGCCTTCATGAACCGCCCGTTGGGCCACCAGGTCTTGTCGCTCCTCGCACCCACCTGCCGGGTTACCAATGAGTCGTGAACCGCCAGGTCCAAACGGGTCGCCCGGTCAATCGCCAAGTGCCAGCGGGACCTCAAATAAACCGCCAAGTCCGGCCGGGTTAACTTCCGGCCGATTTACACCGCGGGGTATATCCCCGACATTAGCCCCCAATTTAATTTGGATTCATCCATTTTAAACTGATCTGCAACAAGAACAAATTTGTCGGGTTGTGCTCCGGTTTAAATATTCTTGTAAACCGGCACTTGATCATCTTTAAATCCTTGTCACTTCCTTCTTATAGAAAATCCGGTTTAATAGTCCAGCTTCATAATCAACTTGCTGACATTAGTTTGTCACAGAGAAATGTTGTGAAGAATAACTTCTTTGACTCAACTCCTAATGACTTAACAAAAATAATGGCCCTTGAAATCCTCATCTGATCTTCAGCTGGTTTAAGAATGTAGAACTTGCCGGTTTTATCATTGCCAAAGACTGTCGGGTTATAAAAACTTGATAATTTCGAGTCATGATTGTTGCAGACACCGGTTCATGATTGTTGCCAATGCCAGTTCATGATTATTAATGACGCCGGGTTGCAGCCACAGGGTCATAATGATTGGTGACGCCGGGTCAACCTACTTTGCTCAATCAGAGAATTTGAAAATATTTCTTCAATAATAATATAATACCTGTAGCCCCCAAGTCTTGAGCAGAACAAAGTAATTGCTTAAGACTTGCTTCAATATAAATACTGCCACTTAAGAAGAAATCCATGTTGTTCATCCCAGTCACTTAGTAAAAACTGAATACTAAATATTATGTAGCCCCCAAGTGCCGGGTTGTCATGCTTGCAGCAACCTGGGACTTGTAATTGTCTTATACTCATAAAAACTTCAACCAGTGTAGCCCCCAAGGGCCGGGTCATTATGCAATAATGAGCATGGACTTTGTAGGTATAATCATGTAGATTTGAGCAATGATGTGTAGCCCCCAAGGGCCGGCTCAGTAAGATAATATTGAGCTGGGACTTAATATATACTTCAATGAAAATAACATCATATGATGTAACCCCCATCATGGGACTTGAATCCACGTCCACAAGGTTAAGAGCCTTTTTCTTTACCAACTGAGCAGTGGACTCTTCAATATAATGAATAAAAAGCTTTTTACCTTCAACTGTTGACAGGAGCAATTGGTAGCCCCCAAGGGCCAACTCTTTATAATGTGATGAGTCGGGTCTTCAATAATATGAGCAAAAAATTACTTTGCATTAGCCCCCAAGTGTCATGGTGCATGCTTGCAGCGACATGAGACTTGCATATTTGATATAATCTCAACTTAAATAATGTAGCCCCCAAGTGCCGGGTTGTAAGCCTGCAGCAACTCGGGACTATTCCTTCCATTGCAAAATAAATCATATCCTTTGATAAAATAATAGTCATTGCGCTAAAGCGACTTTGAAAACCTCAATAATACCGGTTGTTAAAAACCATAATAAAAATCCAGCCATGTTGGCTATTCAAGATAATATAATCCGGTATGAAAACCTTATTCATTCAATATCATAATGAAAATTCAGCCAAGTTTGGCTATTTGAACAATATAACCCAATGATTTATAAACGCATGATTCCAATGGCGCAATCCAAATATATGCTGGCGACGTATAGTCCAAAGCCAGGCCGGGTTAACAAACACCGGATAATTTCCCATCATATACTGGCGACTTATCGTCTTAAAGCCAGGCCGGTTTAATAAACACCGGATAATTTATAATCATGCTTTATTCAACCTGTTTCTGCATACAACAAGTTTAAAGTGTCATGGCGGTTTACCGCCGGACGGGTCATAATGCCCAACATATAACCCAGGTTTATAACCAAGGCTGCACTTAAGAATAATCAATGAAATATATCATACCTGTGACATCGAATCACATCATTGGTTTACCAACTTTTTGTATTAAGGGTGATAACCCCAATCTTGAGTAATGATAACTCTTTTCGTACTGTGCCGGTTGATGATAAACCGTACCGGGTTGTGATAAACACCGGTTTAACCATATATAATACTGGCGACTCATAGTCAAACCAGATCGGGCTGATAGTCTCCGGATTATAACTTGATCCTGTATTGACAACTTGTAATTGAAAGTCAAGCCGGGTTAATGAACACCGGTTTACTCCATAATAAGATGGTAACATAAAATCAAACCGGGCAGATAGTCTCCGGATTAAGATTTGACCGTGTTCCGCCAATTTGTAATTGACAGTTGAACCGGATTCACAATGTCGGTTTAAAAACGCAACAAAAATCAAATAACAGTTATGAAAAAATATGGAAGCAAAGGCAATGCTAAACTGTTTGCAAAAAGAGGCTTTACTGAGCCGATCAGATGGTGTTACCATGGTCGGACACGACCAAGCTCCCAATAAGGTGTAGCTATGGTTCAGGTCAGCCAGGTCCCCAACTGAAACCGTGGCATTATGCCGATCAAGTGGCATGGCAATGGTTCGGGTTCGACCAAGCCCCCAAGTGACTCTATGGCCTTAGGCCGATCAAGAGGCGTGGCTGGTTCAGACTTGACCATGTCCCCAAGTGATCTGGTGGCTTTCGCCTATCAAGAGGTGTTGCATTGGTTCAGACACGACCAAGCCCCCAAGTGACATAACATGGTGCTTTGAAAAGCTAACCCAAGAGGTAAACCGGAGGCCGCTTTAAGACAGAACCTCCGTGTAACAACGCATGATGTAAAAAGAACAGAGACCCTGCTTTATGAAGCAGAAGCCCCCATGTGATCAATAATATGTTAGGCCAATAAGGCAGGATACCCATGTTTGAACCGCACATCATGGCTGCAGGTCCTCTTCAGTAATTTTTAACTTTTCTTTGCAAGAGATAACTTCTTCTTGAACCGGGATCTTGAACCGGATATTGAGAGCTTCAAAGCTTTGTGGGAGACATCTTTCCCTTGAACCGGATTTTAAACCGGAATCTTCATTTTCAGCCGGAAATTTTCTGACGGCCTTTAAACTCAAACTTACGAGAAGTTAATTCCTTTTTGAACCGGACATTTTTAAACCAGATTTGAGCGCTTGAGAGCTTTGTGGGAGAATATATTTCCCTTGAACCGGATTGTAAACCAGATATTTGAGAGCTTCAATGAGACTGACTTCCCTTGAGCCGGATTTTAAACCGGAATCCTTTCTGATGACCCGGAACTTCTTCATTGAGCCGGGATTTTGTAATTGTCAAATACTTTCTAAGCCAGAAATTTTCTGACGGCCTTCAAATAACTGTAGCCTCCGGGACCGGGTTATCTTTCCCTCCATCGTTCTGGGTTTTTAAATTTGCTGAAACTGGCAAGACTTGTTGCGTTATATCATCGTAGCCCCCTAGTCTTAAGATGACTCAAGGAGTTGTCTTGAGATTCTCCGTACTTGACCATAGTGGAAGATGTATGTCATTGGTGTTGATAGCGCGATGCGAATCCACAGAAGGTTGAGGTGACTGCGGCGGGTTATAAATGATCCCGTATGAGCCATGTCAGCAACTCGGCCAATGGTTCCTTCCAACTGGCGATTTGAAGTTAACCAAACTGTAGTGGCGGCGACTTGTGTGCCTGCCCATTGAGCCATCCAGTGCAAACGGCGGTTGATAGTATATGATAATTTGCCTCCTTTTTGTTGAAAGAAAACCGGGCTACCCAAGCTGTGACTTGCTCATACTCAATAAACAGCTCATGCAGACAGGTGCGTCCCGGTATGTTGATGTAGACCAGGCCGCGAGAGACAGACGACAAAAACGAGCGCAACATCAGAGGCATCTCGGATAGATGAGTCGCCCGTGGCATTGTAAACCGGTGCGGACGGGGAAGATCGGCACCGGTGTCGTAAACCGGCACGGACGGGCGAGTTAATCGCGTCGTTTTGATGTAGTGAACAATTGTCCTGCATCAACAATATTGCAGACCAAGGCAAAGATAAACTGCTTTTTGACAAAAATAATATGTGCCAATAAAATATAAATAAAATGGATATCACCTGATGTGCCAGGCCAGAAATAATCCGCCATGAAGTTGATGATCACTAGGTTAAGTTGAAATCACTCACGAGTGAGTCGCCCGTGGGAGCAGACAGATGAGCCGGGCGCGGTGTTGTAAGCCGGCAGGGACGGGTGAGTCAATCATAGGCGCGGTAAGCCGCACGGACGGACGAGTCAATCGCAGGCACGGTAAATTGCGTGGATGGGTGAGTCAGCCGCATCGTGTTGATGTAGACCGAACCGCAGGGGCAGTGGTTTGCGCACATCCGCTGAACAATTTGACATAGCGCGGATGTCGACTTGACCTCCAATGACAGCACACGAGGACCGAATCATACTTCCGCCATGAGTTAATTGACCTGTGTACACAATAGTATACCGCGAAAAAAGCTTTGCATGATATTTAATTATACCAAGTACAGTAAGAGTTTAGAAAAATAGCACCTGATTGTTTTTTGTTCGGCAAATCAATAAAACCCCTTTTCTTTTTATCTCTACTCCAGGTGCAAACGCCTTGCCGTGCACATTATATGCATGCTTGCACCGTTCTTCAACTGGTACTGGCTTTGTTAGTATTTTACATTGGCTCAAGTCTTCACATGGAGGAAACAGTAGCAGCAGCTGTAATCATTGACCGCTCCTTGTCCTCATATCAAACACCATATCACGGAAAACCACTGCTTGGTGGTACCATACTCATCGTCTTTAGAATCCCAGCTGCTCAATGCATGTCATCTGATGAGTCTAATAATACCTGCGTCATCTGCTTTGAGTCTAAGTACTTATTCATTATCACCTTGTAATTCTCACACAAGAAACACGAGGCAGCTGAGACTGGAGAGAGAGCGACCCGTCATGAAAGAAGGCGCGGGCGGATCCAGCGAGCCATGGTGGAGGAAGCAGTTAGGCGGTGCCGCGGCGGTTGCGGCGACTTGTGGCCGCAGCAGTGGGCGCTAGAAGGCGGTTCTCCGGCGGTGGCGCTAGTGAAGCCGGCGTGCGGACGAGCTAGCGGGCAGTGCTGAGACACGCGACGGCCTGGTGGCGATGGGGAGGCCAGCAGGCGGAGCGAAACGTGCCAAGCCGGCTGAAACGACGTGGACGCGATGGAGTGTGATGCAGTGCAGGGCGCGCGAGGCGGAGCCTGGCTCGGAGCAACATCAACGCGGAGCCGGCCGCGGCGGAACACAGGTAGGGCCATTGTGGGCGGAGAACGAGGCGAGGCCACGGGCCTTAGCAGAGGCGGCAATACAGGCGGGTCGCGCCGGGCGACGGTTCAGCCCTGCTACTGCTGAGGCGGGCGGAGACGGAGGTCTCGAAGGCGGACGGCGGCAGTCGGCGAGGCCGGCTTATGACCGATCTGCCATACGAGGGAGAGGCGTGGGCGACTCTGGATAGGGCCGAAACCGTGCCCCTGTCCACGTCCTTTTCCGGGCCGTGGTCTTCCCCTTTTTTTCTCCTTTTTTTAATGCCGCAGCGGACACTCACCGGCCCTCCAACCTCGGAATTGACTGAGAGCGGATTTCCAGGTAGACGTACATGGACGGGAATAATTTGGTCTTGATCTCGTCGAAGAACAAACTGCTTGCGTCTCGTGCCTCCTCGAGATTTGACGCGCTCGGAGTAGCAGAAAACGACGGTCTCGGCCGTAACAGATATCGATTCGTCCTTGGATGGATCGCCACAAACGTGTGCGGCGGCGCTTACGACGAAACCCTAGCTTCTGATGTAGATCCTTTCACACCAGCTCCTCTTCATCAGAAATATTTGGCGAACTTCTCGATCCCTAAGAGAAATCCCTCCAGGAACTCAACACCACCTTGCGCAAGCCCCACGGTGGGCGCCAACTGTCGTGGAATTAACACGTCAGATGTCCTTAGTGTCATGACTTAGTCGCAAGGCCAATGCATCTATGTGGTAACTTGAGAGGGGTTGAGCGGAATCGAGAGACGCAACACAAGACAGGGATTTAGACAGCTTCGGGCCTCGGGAAACATCATCCGGTAAAAACCCTACATGTTGTTTGAGGCTAGGTCTCATTATGATCATGAGGGAGTCGCCGTAAACCGGCTCACCTCTTTGTGTCTAGCCCTAACATTGTTTCTTCTTGCTTGTCCCCCTTTGGGGAGCCCTGCCCCTCCTTATATATGTTGAAGGGGCGGTTTACATGTGGAGTCCTATTAGGATTAGGACTAGTCTATCTCTAATACAAACCGGATACAAGTCCTGGTCTTAACTCCTTGTAAGGTAAATATTCCTCCTGCCTTTCCTCTTAAACCGGCCCACCATAGTATGAACCGGCCTTCATGAACCGCCCGTTGGGCCACCAGGTCTTGTCGCTCCTCGCACCCACCTGCCGGGTTACCAATGAGTCGTGAACCGCCAGGTCCAAACGGGTCGCCCGGTGAATCGCCAAGTGCCAGCGGGACCTCAAATAAACCGCCAAGTCCGGCCGGGTTAACTTCCGGCCGGTTTACACCGTGGGGTATATCCCCGACACCGACTGAGGGACTTGAACTCCAAGCCCTCTCCTACTTGAGCCCCTGCTTCTCCTCCTCCTCCTCTCCTGTAGAGGCACTTCTTCATCTTCATCATCAGGAAGCACAACGATGTCTCGCGGAACTGCAGCAAAAGAAAAATATCAGAAATTTAACCGATCGGTAACTCAATCGACTAAATGAGTTCTGGTCGAGCGGACTTACCAGCTCGGGAGGTGGTCGCATCGTCGGTCTCCTCATCTCCTGGAGCCTTGTCAATATCCATGTCAGTCGCAACAGAGGTTGGGCTGGAAAGATACATGATCCATTCGGTTAGGACAAAAGCTTCAGTCGGCCTAGATAAAACACAAGAAAGATGCTCACCCTGAAGCCACGGGGACGTCCATCTTGATCCTCGGCGGAGTCTTTCGAGTCTTTGGAGGAATAACCTTGGGCTGCTTGGCAACTTCCTCTATTGGCTCCGGAGTCGACGTCCGAGTGCGCTTCTGCGTTTGGGTGCTCAGGGCCACGTTCCTTCCGCGCCCGCCCGCCGGGTCATGGTGTTGCTTGGATTGGTGTTCAGAGCGCGGCGGCGAGTCGACCGCATCCTCCTCGTCTGACTCCTCGTTTTCTTCCTCCTCGTCTTCATCCGAAGATTCCCATTCACCACTCTCCTGCGCACTGGCCTCTCCCTCCTGGTCCTTCTCTAGAACTTGTTCACCGTTGGGCATCGAATACATGTCAGTAAAAACCTACAAGGCAAGAAGTCGAGTAAAAGTCAGTCGAGCTCAAGGACAGTTGGAATGTGTGTGCAAAGACAGTCGGAATAAAGAACATACCTTGTCGGGCTGATTGTCGTCACTGAAGGGGACGACTCTCCTGGCTCCTCTGGGCTTGTCCTTGTTGCTTGTAATGCTCTTCAAGCACATGGCCACGGTCTTGGCTGGCAATTCATCTGGATGAACACGAGCGGTGTCGTCAGCCCCAGAGTATAGCCACATGGGATGGTCACGGGCCTGAAGAGGCTGGATGCGTCGACTGAGGAATACTTCCAGCAGGTCCATGTCAGTGACACCCTCATTGATCAGTTGGACCACTTTCTCAACCAGCATCTTCGTCTCCATGTTCTCAGCAGCAGTCATTTTCAGTGAGGAAGGAGTCTGGACATGGTCAAAAGTGAAGTGGGGAAGGTCGGTCGACTGACCTGGAGTTGGGAGGTCCTGGCAGTAGAACCAGGTCGACTCCCAGCCCCTAACCGACTCAGGGAGAGTCATGGAAGGGAAAGAACCCTCTGCCTCTTCTGAATACCCAAACCCCCACAAATCTGGATGACATGGGTTTTCTCATCACTCATTTTCACTTTCTTCATCGACTGGGAACGGATGGTGAAAATATGTTTGAAAAGACCCCAGTGCGGTCGACACCCCAAAAAGTTTTAACACATCGACACAAACACGGCAAGGTACATGATGGTATTGGGAGAAAAATGATGGAGTTGGGCACCGAAGAAATTCAAGATGCCCCGGAAGAAGGGGTGCGGAGGAAGCGAGAAGCCCCGATCGATGTGGGTGGCGAGCAGTACACACTCACCCGGTCGAGGCTGTGGCTCCATCTCCCCCTCAGGCAGCCTTGGTGCACCCTTGGCGATCAGCCCGGACTCCACCAGCTCATCTAGATCTTCCTGCCGGAGCGAAGACCGGATCCAATCGGCCTGGATCCAGCCTGGCGGCAGCCCCGAGCGTGATGATGACCCGCGGTTCTGCTTCTTGCCCTTCGCCGCCCCCGTCGCCTTCTTCGTGCGTTCCAGTGCTGTCGTCTTGTCCTTCACCATGGTGGCGGAGCAGCGGCGTCGAGAGCAAAGGAGTCGGATGAAGTGGAGAAGAAGAGGAAGAAGAAAGAAAAACAGACGCGCACAGTGCAGGCGCCTCGGCTCCATTGCCTTATAAAGGTCCACTTCTGAGTGGCTGACGTGTGGGACCAGGCGATCCTGTCAAATCCCGCAACAGTCGCGCACAACATACGTGGCGAAAAAGGTGGCGCAGAGATCGAGGCGCTACTGTTTATCCGCCCGCTTACTTCGGCATGCCCCGTCCCGTGCACTTCCCCGAAATTTCATATCCCGTGAAATCCGGGATACACTGCTATCAATCGCGCCAAAGCGCCAAAGATTCTGCACCCCAAGACAACACCCGGCAGATGATGCTACAAGTTCAGTCGGCAACTCTCTGAATGGATCAAGGTGACTGAATCGATGCTGAAGTACCAACGTAAGCCCTCCGTCCTGCATAAAACACTCGCAAGACGCAAAGCTCGGAACAAGTTCAACTTCAACCTACTTTCCACTCGAACATTAATCCATTCGGGGGCTACTGATGAGGATACACACCCGGGGTAGGGTCATAGGCCTGACCTATACGTCCTACCCAAGGTCACTACCCTAGAAGATAAGAAGTCCCATAGGCAACGAAGAACCCCCAGTCAAAGATGTCGAGTGCAATCCACTCGACCAATCATATCACTCGGGTACTCCACCTACCTGTTGTCACTCAACCATATGAGGAATCACTCGACCTACTAAAGGCCAAGAGTCACTCAGCACTGCAACGGTCAGACATTCACTCCGTAGTTTTAAGGTCATTAATAGCACTTATGGCTGGCGTTATCAGTAACGCCCCTACTTTATGTACATTAAGCCCCTTGTAATGGAGGATGGCTGGGGTCCTGGCGCACTCTCTATAAGCCACCCCCTCCCCCGGGACAAGGGTTCGCACCCCCTGTAACACCACACACATATAATCCAGTCGACCGCCTGCGGGCACCGAGACGTAGGGCTATTACTTCCTTCGCGAAGTCCCTGAACTCGAAACCTTGTGTTTACACCTTCACCATAGCTGAGATCTTGCCTCTCCATACCTACCCCCCCTTTCTACTGTCAGTCTTAGAACCACGACACATAGTGTATTCCACACACACACACACACACACACACACACACACACAAGACTTCTTAGTGTTTTTTAGAATTGTAAACATTTTTAATGAGGAGATAGTTGGAGGTCGGGAACCAAAAGCTATTGTTGAATTTCTCTACTCTTTCATTTAAACTACCATATGAAGTACTCAAGATTAAGAAAAAATATGAGAAAGGTTATGCAATGTGGGACCTGTAAGAACTAAAAACATATGATATATAACAAAATACTTTGGTTGCGACACGGGAAAATGCAATAATCTTTCTGAAGGCTCAAACGAAAATTTCCTAAAATTAGACACCATAGAGTCACATATTTTCCACTAAAAGTATATCCAAAACATTTTGTAGGTAAAGTTCCTTTTTTAGAAACTCATGACAGACATAGACCCTTACATAAACACACACATTGACCCCTATACAGTTCTATATGTAAGATATAAAATAGTAGAACCCTCCAGATTTTGTTTGAATGAAATGTGATGCGGAGCATCCTATGGGCATCCCCATGGACCTACCTTCATTTCCCACAACACCAGATGGGCCAATGGAAGGAGCTCGATCAAAGGCTATTGAAACAAAGGTGAACTCGCTCCTCTCTGAACTACCACTTTTCACATGTGAGACATGGCTACTACCTCAAGCGGAGACCCTATGTGTGATCAGGTACTTAGAGGGAAGACATAGAGCAACTACATCCAACGGACAAGACAGCGAGGACACCAAGTACAAGGGCCAAATAGAGAAGCTGCCAGAAGTCTACAGCCACCGGACGACCAGACCACGCCGGATATCCGATGCCTGGAGCCTCCACTAGCCTAAAGGGCCAGCCATCGAATGCTATAGCAGCCGAACGACCAACACAGAGCAGACGATCGACACCTCCCTAGCGACCGGACGACCGGGCCCCTTCGGAAATCCGGTGCCACCTCACAGAAGGAAAATGACGGAAATCTGAGCTCTCTGGGTGACCGGCGACCGGACGACCGATCGCCTCCGGATATCCGATGCCACCTGATCAGAGCCGAAATACCGGAAGTCCAAGCATTACCAGACGTCCGGGCCCTCACGAGCCATCGGACGACTGGTAAAGGTCGGACGTCTAACGCCTGTCTGCGCACAGTGTTTCGGGCCAAAGCCCATGTACCCCGTTGCCCCCTTATACTATATATACTCCTCCTCCTCCCTCTTATTAGGGTCAGCATTGGTTTAGCTCAAATGAGAGATAGAGCTTTGCTCATCCATTTGATACATACTCCATTAGAGACCGAGGCCTCCGCGGAGAAGATCCCAAGTGGACTCAAGACCCTGTCAAGGGAAGATCCACTCACGAATTCAAGACTCCATCTCATCACGGATTGGGAAGAACTATGGATCGTTTGTATCGTCCCTTATTGTGTTTGGACCGTGTATCACTCTTTATGTTCATGGATCTAGCACATGTGTGATCGTTTCTCGTTGATTTGAGTGTTTCCTCTTGTTTCCCCTCTCGAGTGTTCTTTGTGTTCTTCATGGGATACCCTCCAAATCTTTAAAGATCGGCCTTAGGGTTCCACCCTACATCAAAATGGGACTGTAGTCGAGTACATTTTGGATATGTATACAATCGTTACCTGGCATTCTTGCCTATCGGCAACGTTACTCTATATGAAGGTCAAACTTGCACGTTATAAATTTATAACAGAAGGACAAAAAATGTATTCCCGATGTGTTATTTTCTTCCATGCGAATCATATTAGATATAACCTAACTCTTTAGAATACACATTGTCTCTATTCCTTTTTATTTGGGAATTAGATGCTGCTTGGCATGGGAAATGATGCTCCCAGAACACTATGAGATGTTGGAGTGGAGCTTAATTAAAATGCCACATGGCAAAATCTTGTGAAATAAAACAATTATCTATGGATGATTCTTATGGGGACCCGAGATCTAAGATATACAAGTATAGTTGTAAAGGATCATATAGGAAGCACAAATTCGTGCACAAGATCACTTGTCATATCTCACTAGTCCACGGGTGTCCTGTCATATACTCTGAAAGATCCCGGAACATTGAACTGGCGGTCTCAAGGGAGACACCAAAACCATCTGACTGGTATCCAATGTTCCCACACAAGTCTAGAGGAGTTGGCTAATGAAATCCCAAACACATAGACACGTCGCTTCATCATGTATTTTTGATCAACCGCTAGCAAATGCATAACAAAGATTTCAAAACCCTACACACAACATGCACTTCATAATTATACACGTATTATGCATGTGCGTGTCTAGAAACAACAAGTATCACAACACAAACTTTATGACTCAAGACATATATATCCAATGGCTCTAACAAACAAACAAAATAGAGTTATTACACGCAGGGGTTAGATGAACCAACACCCAACTACAAGCAAGAGCAAGGTATGCCTTAGTATAGACCAAGTTTAAAAAGCGGAATAAGAGGCCTGAATCTAAAGCAACAACTCTCCCAAGGCACCAGACTGTCATCTGGGACTTCCAGGTTACTAGTCGATATCGATCTCCATGAAGAAACCACCATCAGGTTCGGTGATCTCCTCTGCAACAAGTTAATTAAGCAAGGATGAGTACAATTTTACTCCGCAAGACTTGCATCAAAACTAGCTACACATGCTCAAGTATCAAGGGGGAGGATGTGAACTAGTTTGCAGAATTGCCAACTTTGACTTTGGATACTCTAAGTTACATGTACCAGTAGCTTGTATCACGAGTAAGATAACGCATATGAGTCCATCATCTAGGTAATCACCACACTGATACACCATCAGGAATCCTCCCTCGACTCGTCCACGAGGACACAATTCAAGGTATTCACGGTTATCTTAACACTATTAACATAACCATTAAAATTTTCTACGATCGACCATAGATCACCAAGTAGCCACTTAACCGTAGACACGCCTATTCGAATATAATTAACCCTACAAGGGTGTACAATGTTTCCCACATGCATTGATCATCTCTTAATGCCATCTAGTAGCACACTTTAGGTTGTGTCCCGACAGACGATGGTCGAGTATGACTCTTACCTTAACACTTGAATGTAGTCCAAGGAGTCGCCTATCTGGGTTGAAGCCATAGTCGGGAGTCCGGCGGAATTCTCCGATGCGGCCTCAAACATTGTTTGCAAGTCCCCAAACCCATCCGATGGCACATGGGAAGTCGTGTCCCATTTCTGTGTCATGCAATGCCAATTCCTATGCATACGTTGCTGCTACCTCTTGAGCACTGCGTTGGATTTCCCCGAAGAGGAGAGGATGATGCAGCAAAGTAGCGTAAGTATTTCCCTCAGTTTTTGAGAACCAAGGTATCAATCCAGTAGGAGACCACACACAAGTCCCTCGTACCTACACAAAACGATAGCTACTCGCAACCAACGTGATTAGGGGTTGTCAATCCCTTCACGGTCACTTACGAGAGTGAGATCTGATAGAGATGATAAATAATATTTTTGGTATTTTTGATAGATAGATGCAAAGTGAAAAGTAAAAGGCAAAGTAAAAGCAAAGCAAGTAATAAAGTAATGGAGATTGATATGATGAGAATAGACCCGGGGGCCATAGGTTTCACTAGTGGCTTCTCTCAAGAGCATAGATTTTCTACGGTGGGTGAACAAATTACTGTTGAGCAATTGACAGAATTGAGCATAGTTATGAGCATATCTAGGTAATGATCATGTATATAGGCATCACGTCTGAGACAAGTAGATCGAAATGATTCTGCATCTACTACTATTACTCCACTCATCGACCGCTATCCAGCATGCATCTAGAGTATTAAGTTAAAAACAAAGTAACGCCTTAAGCAAGAGGACATGATGTAGAGGGATAAATTCATGCAATATGACAAAAACCCCATCTTGTTATCCTCGATGGCAACAATACAGTACGTGCCTTGCTGCCCCTGCTGTCACTGGGAAAGGACACCGCATGATTGAACCCAAAGCTAAGCACTTCTCCCATTGCAAGAACTACCAATCTAGTTGGCCAAACCAAAAAGGACAATTCGAAGAGACTTGCAAAGATAACTCAATCATACATAAAAGAATTCAGAGAAGATTCAAATATTTTCCATAGATAATACTGGATCATAAACCCACAATTCATCGGTCTCAACAAACACACCGCAAAAAGAAGATTACATCGAATAGATCTCCACGAGAGAGGGGGAGAACATTGTATTGAGATCCAAAAAGAGAGAAGAAGCCATCTAGCTACTAGCTATGGACCCGAAGGTCTGAAGTAAACTACTCACACTTCATCGGAGGGGCTATGGTGTTGATGTAGAAGCCCTCCGTGGTGGATGCCCCCTCCGGCGGAGCTTTGGAACAGACCCCAAGATGGGATCTCGTGGGTACAGAAGGTTGCGGCGGTGGAATTGGGTTTTTTGGCTCCCCCTCTGGTCGTTTGGGGATACGTAGGTATATATAGGAGGAAGGAGTACGTCGGTGGAGAAGCAGGGGGCCCACGAGGTAGGAGGGCACGCCTAGGGGTCGCCCTCCACCCTCGTGACCGCCTCTGG
The DNA here is from genome assembly GCF_002162155.2 of Triticum dicoccoides. Taxonomy (NCBI): domain Eukaryota; kingdom Viridiplantae; phylum Streptophyta; class Magnoliopsida; order Poales; family Poaceae; genus Triticum; species Triticum dicoccoides. The sequence continues at coordinate 417,268,117 of NC_041387.1, forward strand.
CACTTCTTGGAGTAGGGTCCAAGTCTCCTGGATCACGTTTGGTGAGAAAATCATGTTCCCGAAGGTTTCATTCCGTTTGGACTCCGTTTGATATTTCGTTTCTTCGAAATACTGAAATAGGCAAAAAAAACAGCAATTCTGGGCTGGGCCTCCGGTTAATAGGTTAGTCCCAAAAATAATATAAAAGTGGAAAATAAAGCCCAATATAGTCCAAAACAGTAGATAAAGTAGCATGGAGCAATCAAAAATTATAGATACGTTGGAGACGTATCAGGCATCCCCAAGCTTAATTCCTGCTCGTCCTCGAGTAGGTAAATGATAAAAAAGAATTTTTGATGCGGAGTGATACTTTGGCATAATTTCAATGTAAATCTTCTTAATTGTGATATGAATATTCAGATCCGAAAGATTCAAGACAAAAGTTCATATTGACACAAAAAAACATAATACTACAAGCATACTAATCAAAGCAATCATGTCTTCTCAAAATAGCATGGCAAAAGAAAGTTCATGCCTACAAAAGAAAGTTCAAAGGCTATGCTTCATTTTCGTCACACAAAGATGTTCCCAACTTTTATACCCCCGATGACAAGCCAAGCAATTGTTTCATACTTAAATAATCTCAAACTTTTTCAACCTTCACGCAATACATGAGCGTGAGCCATGGATATAGCACTATGGGTGGAATAGAATATAATGATGGGGATTGTGTGGAGAAGACAAAAAAGGAGAAAGTCTCACATTGATGAGGCTAATCAACGGGCTATGGAGATGCGCACCAATTGATGTCAACATGAGGAGTAGGGATTGCCATGCAACGGATGCACTAGAGCTATGAATGCTCAACAAAAGAAAACTAGTGGGTGTGCATCCAACTCGCTTTCTCATGAAGACCTAGGGCATTTGAGGAAGCCCATCGTAGGAATATACAAGCCAAGTTCTATAATGAAAGATTCCCACTAGTATAAAAAGACAACTTATGAGACTCACTACATGAAGAACAAGGTGCTACTTTGAAGCACAATATATGAGAATCATTACATGGAGGACAAGGTGCTACTTTGAAGCACAAGTGTGGAAAAAGAGATAGTAGCATTGTGTTGGGGAACCTAGTGATTTCAAAAAAATTCCTACGCATACGCAAGATCATGGTGATGTTATAGCAACGAGAGGGGAGAGTGTTGTCCACGTACCCTCGTAGACCGTAAGCGGAAGCGTTATGACAACGCGGTTGATGTAGTCGTACGTCTTCACGATCCGACCGATCCAAGCACCGAACGTACGGCACCTCCGTGTTCAGCACACGTTCAGCTCGATGATGTTCCCCAGGCTCCAATCCAGCAAAGCGTTGGGGATGAGTTCCGTCAGCACGACGGCGTGGTCACGATGATGATGTTCTACCAGCGCAGGGCTTCGCCTAAACTCCGCGACGATATGACCGAGGTGGAATATGGTGGAGGGGGGCACCGCACACGGCTAAGGAACAATCCGTAGATCAACTTGTGTGTTCTAGGGGTGCCCCCCTCCCCCGTATATAAAGGGGGGAGGAGGAGGGGGCCAGCCAAGGGGAGAGGCGCGCCCTAGGGGGGGCAATCCTACTCCAAGTAGGTTTGGCCCCCCCTTTCCTATTAGGAGTAGGAGAGGGAAGGAAGAGAGGGGAGGGAAGAAGGAAAGGGGGGGCCGGCCCCCCTCCCAATTCGGATTGGGCTTGGGGGGGGGGGGCGCCCCCTCCTTTGCTCCTTCTCCCTCCTTTCCACTAAGGCCCAATAAGGCCCATATACTTACCGTGGGGTTCCGGTAACCTCCCGGAGCTCCGGTATATCCCCAATCTCATCCGGAACCTTTTCGGTATCCAAATATATCCGTCCAATATATCAATCTTTATGTCTCGACCATTTCGAGACTCCTCGTCATGTCCGTGATCACATCCGGGACTCCGAACAAACTTCGGTACATCAAAACTTATAAACTCATAATAAAACTGTCATCGTAACGTTAAGCGTGCGGACCCTACAGGTTCGAGAACTATGTAGACATGACCTAGAACTATTCTCGGTCAATAAACAATAGCCGAACCTAGATGTCCATATTGGTTCCTACATATTCTACGAAGATCTTTATCGGTCAAACCGCATAACAACATACGTTGTTCCCTTTGTCATCGGTATGTTACTTGCCCGAGATTTGATCGTCGGTATCCAATACCTAGTTCAATCTCGTTACCGGCAAGTCTCTTTACTTGTTCCGTAAGACATCATTTCATAACTAGCTCATTAGTTACAATGCTTGCAAGGCTTAAGTGATGTGTCTTACCGAGAGGGCCCAGAGATACCTCTCCGACAATCGGAGTGACAAAACCTAATCTCGAATTATGCCAACTCAACATGTACCTTTGGAGACACCTGTAGAGCACCTTTATAATCACCCAGTTACGTTGTGACGTTTGGTAGCACACAAAGTGTTCCTCCGGTAAACGGGAGTTGCATAATCTCATAGTTACAGGAACATGTATAAGTCATGAAGAAAGCAATAGCAACATACTAAACGATCAAGTGCTAGGCTAACAGAATGGGTCATGTCAATCACATCATTCTCCTAATGATGTTATCCCGTTAATCAAATGACAACTCTTTTGTCCATGGCTAGGAAACATAACCATCTTTGATAAACGAGCTAGTCAAGTAGAGGCATACTAGTGACTATATGTTTGTCTATGTATTCACACGTGTATCATTGTTTCCGGTTAATACAATTCTAGCATGAATAATAAATATTTATCATGATATGAGGAAATAAATAATAACTTTATTATTGCCTCTAGGGCATATTTCCTTCACATTGCCCTGTTTTGTTCTTTTTTTGGGGCCTTTTTTTTGGCCTTTCTTCTTTTTTTT
>NC_041387.1:417272414-417273122 GCF_002162155.2 Triticum dicoccoides
AGAATCTGTCAAAAACAGAACAGTTTGTAGCAATCTGTAACTAACACAAACTTCTGGAACTCTAAAAATTCTACCAAAATAGGAAGTCCTGGAAAATTTGTTTATTGAACAGCAACAAAAAGAATCAACGCAAAAGCACGTTTCTGTGATTTAACAAAACTATATTCGTGCATGCAAAGTTTCCGTTTTTCAGCAGAATCAAATCAACTATCATCGTAGGTTATCCTATAGGTTCTACTTGGCACAAACACTAATTAAAATACAAAACCACATCCAAATAGAGGCTAGATGGATTATTTATTCCTAAACAGAAGCAAAAACAAAAAATACAAAATAATATTGGGTTGCCTCCCAACAAGCGCTATCGTTTAACGCCCCTAGCTAGGCATAAAAGCAAGGATAGATCTAGGTATTGCCATCTTTGGTAGGCAATCCATAAGTGGCTCTCATGATAGATTCATATGGTAATTTTATTTTATTTCTAGGGAAGTGTTTCATGCCCTTCTTTAAGGGAAATTGGAATCTAATATTCCCTTCCTTCATATCAATAATTGCACCAATCGTTCTAAGGAAAGGTCTACCAAGAATAATAGGACATGAAGGATTGCAATCTATATCAAGAACGGTAAAATCTACGGGCACATAATTCCTATTTGCAACAATAAGAACATAATTAATTCTTCCCATAGGTTTTTTAATAGTGAAATC
>NC_041387.1:417273132-417334624 GCF_002162155.2 Triticum dicoccoides
GCCTTCTAGGTAAAGGAAGATCATATTCAGTTTCATCAAGATTCATATTGCAAAACAAAGATTTAATGGGGGACACATCAATAACTTTTAGATCTTCATCTTGATTTTCATAGGAATTGGAAGAACACGCTTTAATAAAGGCATCTTTGGAAGCACGCATCCTAGTGGTTCTTTCTTTGCACTCATCAATGGAAATTCTCATGGATTTGAGAGACTCATTGATATCATGCTTAGGAGGAATAGATCTAAGCTTTAAAGAATCAATTTCAAGAGAAATTCTATCAATGTTCCTAGTCAAATCATCAACTTTAAGCAATTTCTGTTCAATCAAAGCATTGAAATTCTTTTGTGAATTCATAAAATCTTTAACACTACTCTCAAATTCAGAGGGCATCTTATTAAAATTTCCATAAGAGTTGTTGTAGGAATTTCCATAATTATTAGAAGGATTACTAGGATAAGGCCTAGGATTAAAATTCCCTCTATAAGTGTTGTTTCCAAAACTATTCCTACCACAAAATTCACATCCATAGATTCATTATTATTCTCAAGCAAGGTAGATAAAGGCATATCATTGGGATCAAGAGGAGTATTTTTAGGAGCAAACATCTTCATAAGTTCATCCATCTTTTCACTCAAAACAATGATTTCTTCTATAGCATGCACTTTTTTACTAGAAGATCTTTCGGTGTGCCATTGAGAATAATTAGCCATAATATTATCGAGCAATTTGGTAGCATCTCCTAACGTAATTTCCATAAACGTGCCTCCCGCGGCCGAATCTAAAAGATTTCTAGAAGCAAAATTCAATCCGGCATAAAAATTTTTGTATGATCATCCATAAATTCAAACCATGAGTAGGGCAATTGTGAAGCATCAATTTCATTATTTCCCAAGATTGGGAAACGTGCTCATGATCAAGTTGTTTAAAATTCATGATATTGTTCCTAAGAGTGATAATCTTAGCGGGAGGAAAATACTTAGAGATAAAAGAATCTTTGCACTTGTTCCAAGAATCAATACTATTTTTAGGCAAAGATGAAAACCAAAATTTAGCACGATCTCTAAGTGAAAACGGAAATAACTTCAATTTGACAATATTGTTATCCGTATCTTTCTTCTTTTGCATATCACACAAATCAACAAAATTGTTTAGATGAGTAGCGGCATCTTCGCTAGGAAGGCCGGCGAATTGATCTTTCATAACAAGATTCAACAAAGCGGTATTGATTTCACAAGACTCATCATTATTAAGAGGAGCAATCGGAGTACTAAGGAAATAATTATTATTGGTATTCGAGAAATTACACAATTTGGTATTATCTTGCGCCATGGCAACAAGTAATCCAACACACAAGCAAACAGAAAGGCAACGGGAAAAAGGGAAACGAGAAAGAGAGGAGGAGATTGGGAAAGAGAGGGCGAATAAAACAGCAAGGGTAAAGTGGGGGAGAGGAAAACGAGAGGCAAATGGCAAATAATGTAATGCGAGAGATAGGGATTGCGATGGGTACTTGGTATGGTTGACTTGCTTGCGTGAGCCTCCCCGGCAACGGCGCTAGAAATTCTTCTTGCTACCTCTTGAGCACTGCGTTGGATTTCCCTAAAGAGGAGAGGATGATGCAGTAAAGTAGCGTAAGTATTTCCCTTAGTTTTTGAGAACCAAGGTATCAATCCAGTAGGAGACCACGCACAAGTCCCTCGTACCTACACAAAACGATAGCTACTCGCAACCAACGCGATTAGGGGTTGTCAATCCCTTCACGGTCACTTACGAGAGTGATATCTGATAGAGATGATAAATAATATTTTTGGTATTTTTGATAGATAAATGCAAAGTGAAAAGTAAAAGGCAAAGTAAAAGCAAAGCAAGTAATAAAGTAATGGAGATTGATATGATGAGAATAGACCCGGGGGGCATAGGTTTCACTAGTGGCTTCTCTCAAGAGCATAGATTTTCTACGGTGGGTGAACAAATTACTGTTGAGCAATTGACAGAATTGAGCATAGTTATGAGCATATCTAGGTAATGATCATGTATATAGGCATCACGTCCGAGACAAGTAGATCGAAACGATTCTGCATCTTACTACTATTACTCCACTCATCGACCGCTATCCAGCATGTATCTAGAGTATTAAGTTAAAAACAGAGTAACACCTTAAGCAAGATGACATGATGTAGAGGGATAAATTCATGCAATATGATAAAAACCCCATCTTGTTATCCTCGATGGAAACAATACAATACGTGCCTTGCTGCCCCTGCTGTCACTGGGAAAGGACACCGCAAGATTAAACCCAAAGCTAAGGACTTCTCTCATTGCAAGAACTACCAATCTAGTTGGCCAAACCAAAAAGGATAATTCGAAGAGACTTGCAAAGATAACTCAATCATACATAAAAGAATTCAGAGAAGATTCAAATATTTTCCATAGATAATACTGGATCATAAACCCACAATTCATCGGTCTCAACAAACACACCGCAAAAAGAAGATTACATCGAATAGATCTCCACGAGAGAGGGGGAGAACATTGTATTGAGATCCAAAAAGAGAGAAGATGCCATCTAGCTACTAGCTATGGACCCGAAGGTCTGAAGTAAACTACTCACACTTCATCGAAGGGGCTATGGTTTTGATGTAGAAGCCCTCCGTGGTGGATGCCCCCTCCGACGGAGCTCCGGAACAGGCCCCAAGAAGGGATCTCGTGGGTACAGAAGGTTGCGGCGGTGGAATTAGATTTTTTGGCTCCCCCTCTGATCGTTTGGGGATACATAGGTATATATAGGAGGAAGGAGTACGTCGGTGGAGCAGCAGGGGGCCCACGAGGTAGGGGGCGCGCCCAAGGGGGTGCCCTCCACCCTCATGACTGCCTCTGGCACTTCTTGGAGTAGGGTCCAAGTCTCCTGGATCACGTTCGGGGAGAAAATCACGTTCCGGAAGGTTTCATTCCGTTTGGACTCCGTTTGATATTCCGTTTCTTCGAAATACTGAAATAGGCAAAAAACAGCAATTCTGGGCTGGGCCTTCGGTTAATAGGTTAGTCCCAAAAATAATATAAAAGTGGAAAATAAAGCCCAATATAGTACAAAATAGTAGATAAAGTAGCATGGAGCAATAAAGAATTATAGATACGTTGGAGATGTATCAGTCGCGAAATCCCAAACTAGTTGTGACTCACGTACTAGTCTGAGGCAAGCTAGTAGGTCGGGGGCAGGGGGGTTCATATGCCCAACATGTGGTTATGTGCTCAATCTGTTGGGGAACGTAGTAATTTCAAAAAAAAATCCTATGCACACGCAAGATCATGGTGGTGCATAGCAGCGAGAGGGGAGAGTGTTGTCCACGTACCCTCGTAGACCGTAAGCGAAAGCGTTATGATAGCGTGGTTGATATAGTCGTATGTCTTCACGATCGACCGATCCTTAGTACCGAAAGTACGGCACCTCCGCGATATGCACACGTTCGGCTCGGTGACGTCCCACGAACTCACGATCCAGCAGAGTGTTGAGGGAGAGCTTCATCAGCACGACGACATGATGACAGTGATGATGAAGCTACCGGTGCAGGGCTTCGCCCAAGCACTAAGACGATATGACCGAGGTGGATTATGGTGGAGGCGGGCACCGCACACGGCTGAAAACAATCAAATTGTGTGTCCTAGGGTGCCCTCCTGCCCCCGTATATAAAGGAGCAAGGGGGGAGGCCGACCGGACCTTGGGGCGCGCCAGGAGAGGAGGAGTCCTCCTCCTAGTAGGTGTAGGACTCCCCTTTCCTACTCCTACTAGGAGGGGGAAAGGAAGGAGGAGAGGGAGAAGGAAAGGGGGGCGCCCCCCCTTCCCTAGTCCAATTCGGACCAGAGGGGGAGGGGGCGCGCGGCCTGCCCTTGTCGGCCCTCTCTCTCTCCACTAAGGCCCATGTAGCCCATTAGTTCTCCCGGGGGGGTTCCGGTAACCCTTCGGCACTCCGGTTTTCTCCGAAATCACCTGGAACACTTCCGGTGTCCGAATATAGCCGTCCAATACATTAATATTTATGTCTCGACCATTTCGAGACTCCTCGTCGTGTCCGTGATCACATCCGAGACTCCGAACTATCTTCGGTACATCAAAACACATAAACTCATAATACCGATCGTCACCGAACGTTAAGCGTGCAGACCCTACGGGTTCGAGAACTATGTAGACATGACCAAGACACGTCTCTGGTCAATAACCAATAGCGGAACCTGGATGCTCATATTGGCTCCCACATATTCTACGAAGATCTTTATGAGTCAAACTGCATAACAACATACGTTGTTCCCTTTGTCATCGGTATGTTACTTGCCCGAGATTCGATCATTGGTATCGCAATACCTAGTTCAATCATTACCGGCAAGTCTCTTTACTCATTCCGTAATGCATCATCATGAACTAACTCATTAGTCACATTGCTTGCAAGGCTTATAGTGATGTGCATTACCAAGAGGGCCCAGAGATACCTCTTCGACAATCGGAGTGACAAATCCTAATCTCAATCTATGCTAACTCAACAAGTACCATCAGAGACACCTGTAGAGCACCTTTATGATCACCCAGTTACATTTTGACGTTTGGTAGCACAAGTGTTCCTCTGGTATTCGGGGGTTGCATAATCTCATAGTCATAGGAACATGTATAAGTCATGAAGAAAGCAATAGCAATATACTAAACGATCAAGTGCTAAGCTAACGGAATGGGTCAAGTCACTCACATCATTCTCTAATGATGTGATCCCGTTAATCAAATGACAACTCATGTCTATGTCTAGGAAACTTAACCATCTTTGATTCAACGAGCTGGTCAAGTAGAGGCATGCTAGTGACACTATGTTTCTCTATGTATTCACACATGTACTAAGTTTCTGATTAATACAATCCTAGCATGAATAATAAACATTTATCATGATATAAGGAAATATAAATAACAAATTTATTATTGCCTCTAGGGAATATTTCCTTTAGTCTCCCACTTGAACTAGAGTCAATAATCTAGATTACACAGTAATGATTCTAACACCCATGGAGCCCTGGTGTTGATCATGTTTTGCTCGTGAGAGAGGCTTAGTCAATGGGTCTGCAACATTCAGATCCGTATGTACCTTGCAAATCTCTATGTCTCCATCCCCGACTTGATCGCAGATGGAATTGAAGCGTCTCTTGATGTGCTTGGTTCTCTTGTGAAATCTGGATTCCTTTGCCAAGGCAATTGCACCAGTATTGTCACAAAATATTTTCATTGGACCCGATGCACTAGGTATGACACCTAGATCGGATATGAACTCCTTCATCTAGACTCCTTCATTTGCTGCTTCCGAAGCAGCTATGTATTCTGCTTCACACGTAGATCCCGCCACGACACTTTGTTTAGAACTGCACCAACTGACAGCTCCATTGTTCAATATAAATATGTATCCGGTTTGTGACGTAGAGTCATCCGGATCAGTGACAAAGCTTGCATCGACGTAACCATTTACGACGAGCTCTTTGTCACCTCCATAAACGAGAAACATATCCTTAGTCCTTTTCAGACATTTCAGGATGTTCTTGACCGCTGTCCAGTGATCCACTCCTGGATTACTTTGGTACCTCCCTTCTAAACTAATAGCAAGGCACACATCAGGTCAGGTACACAGCATTGCATACATGATAGAGCCTATGGCTGAAGCATAGGGAACACCTTTCATTTTCTCTCTATCTTCTGCAGTGGTCGGGCATTGAGTGTGACTCAACTTCACACCTTGTAACACAGGCAAGAACCCTTTCTTTGCTTGATCCATTTTGAACTTTTTCAAAACTTTATCAAGGTATGTGCTTTGTGAAAGTCCAATTAAGCGTCTTGATCTATCTCTATAGATCTTGATGCCCAATATATAAGTAGCTTCACCGAGGTCTTTCATTGAAAAACTCTTGTTCAAGTATCCTTTTATGGTATCCAGAAATTCTATAACATTTCCAATCAACAATATGTCATCCACATATAATAAGAAATGCTACAGAGCTCCCACTCACTTTCTTGTAAATACAGGCTTCTCCAAAAGTCTGTATAAAACCATATGCTTTGATCACACTATCAAAACGTTTATTCCAACTCCGAGATGCTTGCACTAGTCCATAAATGGATCGCTAGAGCTTGCACACTTTGTTAGCATCCTTTGGATCGATAAAACCTTCAGGTTGCATCATATACCACTCTTCTTCCAGAAATCCATTCAGGAATGCAGTCTTTACATCCATTTGCCAAATTTCATAATCATAAAATGCAGCAATTGCTAACATGATTGACTTAAGCATCGCTACAGGTGAGAAGGTCTCATCATAGTCAACTCCTTGAACTTGTCGAAAACCTTTCGCAACAAGTTGAGCTTTGTAGACAGTAACATTACCGTCAGCATCAGTCTTCTTCTTCAAGATCCATTTATTCTCGATCGTTTGCCGATCATCGGGCAAGTCAACCAAAGTCCAAACTTTGTTCTCATACAAGGATCCCATCTCAGATTTCATGGCCTCAAGCCATTTCGCGGAATTTGGGCTCATCATCGCTTCCTCATAGTTCGTAGGTTCATCATGGTCAAGTAACATGACCTCCAGAACAGGATTACCGTACCACTCTGGTGTGGATCTTACTCTGGTTGACCTACGAGGTTCGGTAGTAACTTGATATGAAGTTACATGATCATCATCATTAGCTTCCTAACTAATTGGTGTAGGAGTAATGTGAACAGATTTCTGCGATGAACTACTTTCCAATAAGGGAGCAGGTACAATTACCTCATCAAGTTCTACTTTCCTCCCACTCACTTCTTTCGAGAGAAACTCCTTCTCTAGAAAGGATCCATTCTTAGCAACGAATGGCTTGCCTTAGGATATGTGATAGAAGGTGTACCCAGCAGTCTCCTTTGGGTATCCTATGAAGACACATTTCTCCGATTTGGGTCCGAGCTTATCAGGTTGAAGCCTTTTCATATAAGCATCGCAGCCCCAAACTTTAAGAAACGACAACTTTGGTTTCTTGCCAAACCATAGTTCATAAGTTGTCATCTCAACAGATTTAGATGGTGCCCTATTTAACGTGAATGCAGCTGTATCTAAAGCATAATCCCAAAACGATAGCGGTAAATCAGTAAGAGACATCACAGATCGCACCATATCTAGTAAAGTACGATTGCGACATTCGGACACACCATTACGTTGTGCTGTTCTGGGTGGCGTGAGTAGCGAAACTATTCCGCATTGTTTCAACTGAACCAAACTCGTAACTCAAATATTCTCCTCCACGATCAGATCGTAGAAACTTTATTTTCTTGTTACGATGATTTTCCACTTCACTCGGAAATTCTTTGAACTTTTCAAATGTTTCAGACTTATTCTTCATCAAGTAGATAGACCCATATCTGCTCAAATCATCTGTGAAGGTGAGAAAATAACGATACCCGCAGCGAGCCTCAACATTCATCAGACCACATACATCAGTATGTATGATTTCCAATAAATCTGTTGCTTGCTCCATTGTTCCAGAGAACGGCGTTTTAGTCATCTTGCCCATGAGGCATGGTTCGGAAGTATCAAGTGATTCATAATCAAGTGATTCCAAAAGTCCATCAGAATGGAGTTTCTTCCTGCGCTTTACACCAATATGACCCAAACGGTAGTGTCACAAATAAGTTGCACTATCATTATCAACTCTGCATCTTTTTGGCTTCCATATTATGAATATGTGTATCACTACTATCGAGATTCGATAAAAATAGACCACTCTTCAAGGGTGCATGACCATAAAAGATATTACTCATATAAACAGAACAACCATTATTCTCTGATTTAAATAAATAACCGTCTCGCATCAAACAAGATCCAGATATAATGCTCATGCTTAACACTGGCACCAAACTACAATTATTCAAGTCTAAAACTAATCCCAAAGGTAGATGTAGAGGTAGCATGCCGACCGCGATCATATCGACTTTGGAACCATTTCCCACGTGCATCGTCACCTCGTCCTTAGCCAATCTTCGCTTAATCCATAGACCCTGTTTTGAGTTGCAAATATTAGCAACAAAACCAGTATCAAATACCCAGGTGCTACTGTGAGCATTAGTAAGGTACACATCAATAACATGTATATCACATATACCTTTGTTCACCTTGCCATCCTTCTTATCCGCCAAATACTTGGGGCAGTTCCGCTTCCAGTGACCAGTCCCTTTGCAGTATAAGCACTCAGTCTCAGGCTTAGGTCCAGACTTGGGCTTCTTCACTTGAGCAGAAACTTGCTTGCCGTTCTTATTGAAGTTCCCCTTCTTCCCTTTACCCCTTTTCTTGAAACTGGTGGTCTTGTTGACCATCAACACTTGATGCTCCTTCTTGATTTCTACCTTCGCAGCCTTTAGCATTGTGAAGAGCTCGGGAATTGTCTTATCCATCCCTTGCATGTTATAGTTCATCCCGAAGCTCTTGTAGCCTTGTGGCAGTGATTGAAGAATTCTGTCAATGACACTACCATCAGGAAGATTAACTCCCAGTCGAACAGGTGATTGTTATACCCAGACATTTTGAGTATATGCTCACTGACAGAACTATTCTCCTCCATCTTGCAGCTGTAGAACTTATTGGAGACTTCATATCTCTCAATCTGGGCATTTGCTTGAAATATTAACTTCAACTCCTGGAACATCCCATATGCTCCATGACGTTCAAAACATCGTTGAAGTCCCGGTTCTAAGCCGTAAAGCATGGCACACTAAACTATCGAGTAGTCATCAACTTTGCTTTGCCAGACGTTCATAACATCTGGTGTTGCTCCTGCAGCGGGTTTGGCACCTAGCGGTGCTTCCAGGACGTAATTCTTCTGTGCAGCAATGAGGATAATCCTCAAGTTATGGACCCAGTCCGTGTAGTTGCTACCATCATCTTTCAACTTAGCTTTCTCTAGGAACGCATTAAAATTCAACGGAAAAACAACACGAGTCATCTATCTACAACAACATAGACATGCAAAATACTATCAGGTACTAAGTTCATGATAAATTAAAGTTAAGTTAATCATATTACTAAAGAACTCCCACTTAGATAGACATCCCTCTAATCATTTAAGTGATCACGTGATCCATATCAACTATGTTGATCATATCTACTATATGATTCACGCTCGACCTTTCGGTCTCAGTGTTCCGAGGCCCATATCTGCATATGCTAGGCTCGTCAAATTTAACCCAAGTATTCTGTGTGTGCAAATCTGGCTTGCACCCATTGTATGTGAACATAGAGCTTATCACACCCGATGATCACGTGGTGTCTCGGCACGACGAACTTTCTAATGGTGCATACTCACGGAGAACACTTGTACCTTGAAATTTAGTGAGAGATCATCTTATAATGCTACCGTCGAACTAAGCAAAATAAGATGCATCAAGGATAAACATCACATGCAATCAGTATAAGTGATATGATATGGCCATCATCATCTTGTGCCTTTGATCTCCATCTCCAAAGCAACGTCATGATCACCATCGTCACCGGTGCGACACCTTGATCTCCATAATAGCATCGTTGTCGTCTCACCAACTATTGCTTCTACCAATATTGCTACCGCTTAGTGATAAAGTAAAGCAATTACATGGCGATTGCATTTCATACAATAAAGCAACAACCATATGGCTCCTGCCAGTTGCTGATAACTCCGTTATAAAACATGATCATCTCATACAATAAAATTTAGCATCATGTCTTGACCATATCACATCACAACATGCCCTCCAAAAACAAGTTAGACGTCCTCTACTTTGTTGTTGCAAGTTTTACGTGGCTGCTACGGGCTGAGCAAGAACCGTTCTTACCTACGCATCAAAACCACAATGATTTTTTGTTAATTATGTGATGTTTTAACCTTCAACAAGGACCGAGCGTAGCCACACTCGATTCAACTGAACTTGGAGAAACAGACAACCGCCAACCACTTGTGTGTGAAGCACGTCGGTAGAACCGGTCTCGCGTAAGCGTACGCATAATGTCCGTCCGGGCCGCTTCATCCAACAATACCGCTGAATCAAAGTATGACATGCTGGTAAGCAGTATGACTATTATCGCCCACAACTCACTTGTGTTATACTCGTGCATATAACATCTACGCATAAACCTGGCTCGGATGCCACTGTTGGGGAACGTAGTAATTTCAGAAAAATTCCTACGCACATGCAAGATCATGGTGATTGATGACCCACAAGTATAGGGCATCTATCGTAGTCCTTTCGATAAGTAAGAGTGTCGAACCCAACGAGGAGCAGAAGGAAATGACAAGCGGTTTTCAGTAAGGTTTTCTCTGCAAGCACTGAAATTGTAGGTAACAGATAGTTTTGTGATAACATAAATTGTAACGAGTAACAAGCAATGAAAGTAAATAAAGTGAAACAAGGTGGCCCAATCCTTTTTGTAGCAAAGGACAATCCTAGACAATTTCTTATAATGAGAAAAGAGCTCCCGAGGACACATGGGAATTATCGTCAAGCTAGTTTTCATCACGCTCATATGATTTGCGTTCGGTACTTTGATAATTTGATATGTGGGTGGACCGGTGCTTGGGTACTTCCCTTACTTGGACAAGCATCCCACTTATGATCAACCCCTATTGCAAGCATCAGCAACTACAAAAGAAGTATTAAGGTAAACCTAACCACAACATTAGACATATGGATCCAAATCAGCCCCTTATGAAGCAACACATAAACTAGGGTTTAAGCTTCTGTCACTCTAGCAACCCATCATCTACTTATTACTTCCCAATGCCTTCCTTTAGGCCCAAATAATGGTGAAGTGTCATGTAGTCGACGTTCACATAACACCACTAGAGGAAAGACAACATACATCTCATCAAAATATCAAACGAATACCAAATTCACATGACTACTAATAGCAAGACTTCACTCATGTCCTCAGGAACAGACGTAACTACTCACAAAGCATATTCATGTTCATGATCAGAGGAGTATTAATATGCATTAAGGATCTGAACATATGATCTTTCACCAAGTAAACCAATTAGCATCAACTACAAGGAGTAATCAACACTACTAGCAACCCACAGGTACCAATTTGTGGTTTTGATACAAGATTGGGTACAAGAGATGAACTAGGGTTTTGAGAGGAGATGGTGCTGGTGAAGTTGTTGATGGAGATTGACCCCCTCTCGATGAGAGGATCATTGGTGATGATAATGGTGATGATTTCCCCCTCCTGGAGGGAAGTTTCCCCGGTAGAACAGCTCCGCCGGAGCCCTAGATTGGTTCCGCCAAGGTTCCGCCTCGTGGTGGCGGAGTTTCGTCCCGTAAGCTTGCTTATGATTTTTTTTCTAGGGTAAAAGCCTTCATATAGCAGAAGATGGGCACCGGAGGGCCACCAGGGGGCCCAGGAGACAGGGGGCGCGCCCAGTAGGGGTGGGCGCGCCCCCCACCCTCCTGGCCAGGGTGTGGGCCCCCTCTGGTGTTTCTTTCGCTCAATAATTCTTATTAATTCCAAAAATGACTTCTGTGGAATTTCAGGATTTTTGGAGCTGTGCAGAATAGGTTTCCAATATTTTCTCCTTTTCCAGCCAGAATTCCAGCTGCCGTCATTCCCCCTCTTCATGGTAAACCTTGTAAAATAAGAGAGAATAGTCATAAGTATTGAGAAATAATGTGTAATAACAGCTCATAATGCAATAAATATTGATATAAAAGCATGATGCAAAGTGGACGTATCAACTCCCCCAAGCTTAGACATCGCTTGTCCTCAAGCGGAAGCCGAAATCAAAAAATATGTCCGCATGTTTAGAGATAGAGGTGTCGATAAAAATAAAATACGGACATGAGGGCATCATGATCATTCTTATAACAGCAACATATTTAGATTTTGTCATATGATTTCTTATGCTCAAGTAACAATCAATTCACAATGTCAAGTATGGTTCAGAAACTTCATTGGGAACTAACAAACTATAATCTCATTCATTGAAGGAATTGCAATTTATCATAACATCAGAAAGAGTGAAGAATAGAGCTTTTCAGCAAGTCCACATACTCAACTATCATATAGTCTTCTACAATTGCTAACACTCACGCAATACTTGTGGTTATGGAGTTTCAACCGGACACTAAGAAAGATAAGGGCTTATTGTGTTGCCTCCCAACGTATTCACCTTTGGGTGATGTCAACAATAATAATTCATGCTAACTTACATCCAATTGGATATATATATCAAGATCTTTCAAACACGAGGAGCTTGCCAAAGGATAAAATGAAAAAGGGAAAGGTGAAGATCACCTTGACTCAAGCATAAAGTAAAAACATAAAGTAAAATATAGGCCCTTCGCAGAGGGAAGCAGAGGTTGTCATGTGCTTTTAGGGTTGGATGCACAAAATCTTAATGCAAAAAGAACGTCACTTTATATTTCCACTTGTATATGGACCTTTATTATGCAGTCCATTGCTTTTATTGCTTCCATAACAAGATCGTATATAGCTTATTTTCTCTGTACTAATAAGTCATACATATTTGGAGAGCAATTTTTATTGCCTGCAACATGACAACTTACTTGAAGGATCTTACTCAATCCATAGGTAGGTATGGTGGACTCTCATGGCAAAACTGGGTTTAAGGATATTTGGAAGCACAAGTAGTATCTCTACTTGGTGCAAGGAATTTGGCTATCATGAGGGGGGGGGAAGGCAAGCTCAACATGTTGGGAAGATCAATGAGAATATACTTTAACTGAGATGTGAGAAAACATAAACCATTACGTTGTCTTCCTTGTCCAACATCAACTCTTTTGGCATGTCATACTTAATGAGTGCTTCACAATCATAAAAGATGTCCAAGATAGTATATTTTTATATGAAACCTCTCCCTCCTTGTTACTTCCTATTAATTCCAATGATGACCAAAACTATGTTTGACAACTCTCAACAACTTTTATGCCTCATACTTTTTATGTGTGAAGCCATTACTATCCATAAGATCAATATGAACTCTTTTATTCTTTTTATTCTTTCTACTTTCTCAAGATCATAGCAAGATATCAAAGCCCTTGACTCAACACTAATCTTTATTATAGATAGCTCACGGACTCGAATACATAAAGAGATCTCAAAGCAAAACTCAAAACTACTTGATATCAAAACTTTAATCTACTAGACCAAGATACTACTAAAAGGATCGAACTAAGTAAAACGGTAAAGATGGGAGTGTGATGGTGATATGATACCGGAGCACCTCCCCCAAGCTTGATAGTTGCCAAGGGGAGTGCCCATACCCATGTGACTATGTCTCCTTCTTCATGGTTGGTGTTATGATCTTCTTGGCGATGATGCCCCTTAGGATACAATTCTCCTCCTCAAGCTTATTGACTTCTTGTTTGAGGTCCATAATTTCTTTGCGGAGCTTGCCCGTAACGGCTAAAGCTCCCTTTACCCAAGGATGATGCATAGCTTCTGGAGAACAAGTGATGCTCTTTTTCATATTTTCATAAGAAAGAAATTTAACATTGGAAGGGATGACCGAATTTGGAATAGCCGAGCTATGTAGTTCCCCCATCATGAGTCCCGCCCGGAAACGAGAGGTAACTTCTTGATCTTCCTGCATGGCATCTATCCTTTTCAAGTCAGTCTCCATCTCATCCTCCGTTGATGGTCCAATGTGATAAGCATCGCTATTTGCTCCTGGACCTGGTGTCAGGTGAGACACCCGACTCTCCTCGACTGACTCTTGAGAAGACATCTTGCTCTTAATCTGCAATAGGAACAGCTCGAAACGAAAACAAAGTATATTTGCATGATACGGTGGTCAAACCCTTCGGGAGATTATATAATGAATTTTTACCGACCAAAATACGTAAAGTGCGAGAAAACAGAGTCCGGGAGGCACACGAGGTGGCCACGAGACAGGGGGCATGCCCTCCACCCTCATGGAGGCCTCGTGTCCTTCCCAGATTACTTCTTTCTTCCTAAAATTCTTAAATATTCCAAAACGGATAAAACTTGCCATTATAATTGTTTTGGAGTCGGTTTACTTACCGTACCACATACCTATTCCTTTTCGGAGTCCGGAATGTTCTGGAAAGTGTCCCTTATGTATTCCCCCGGGGTTACGGTCTCAACAATATTAGTTTCAACATTGATAGGATTACCTGATATGTAACATTTAATTATTTGACCGTTCACCACCCTCGGACTTGTGCCTTCGAAGTTGTTGATTTTTATGGCACCGGAACGATAGACCTCCTCGATAACGTAAGGACCTTCCCATTTAGAGAGATGTTTTCCTGCAAAAAATCTTAAACGAGAGTTGAATAGCAACACATAATCACCTACGTTAAATTCTCGCTTTTGTATCCTTTTGTCATGCCAGCGTTTGACTTTTTCTTTGAATAGCTTGGCATTCTCATAGGCTTGGGTTCTCCATTCATCAAGTGAGCTAATATCAAATAACCTCTTCTCACCGGCAAGTTTGAAGTCATAGTTGAGCTCTTTAATAGCCCAATATGCTTTATGTTCAAGTTCTAGAGGTAAGTGACATGCTTTTCCATAAACCATCTTATACGAAGACATACCCATAGGATTTTTGTATGCAGTTCTATAGGCCCATAATGCATCATCAAGTTTTTTGGACCAATTCTTTCTAGATCTATTGACAGTCTTTTGCAAAATTAATTTGAGCTCTCTATTGCTCAACTCTACTTGACCACTAGACTGTGGGTGATAAGGAGATGCAATTCTATGATTAACATCATACTTAGCAAGCATCTTACGGAAATCACCATGAATAAAATGTGAACCACCATCAGTGATAAGATATCTAGGGACTCCAAACCTCGGAAAAATAACTTCTTTAAGCATTTTAATATAAGTGTTATGATCAGCACTACTAGTTGGAATAGCTTCTACCCACTTAGTAACATA
Source organism: Triticum dicoccoides (assembly GCF_002162155.2). Classification (NCBI taxonomy): domain Eukaryota; kingdom Viridiplantae; phylum Streptophyta; class Magnoliopsida; order Poales; family Poaceae; genus Triticum; species Triticum dicoccoides. The sequence goes on from NC_041387.1 coordinate 417,288,083, forward strand.
ATCAACAGCAACTAAAATATGTGTGTAACCATTACAGGCAGGAAAAGGTCCCATATAATCAAAGCCCCAACCATCAAATGGTTCAATAACAAGAGAATAATTCATAGGCATTTCTTGACGTCTACTAATATTACCAATTCTTTGACATTCATCACAAGACAAGACAAACTTACGAGCATCTTTGAAGAGAGTAGGCCAATAAAAACCGGATTGCAATACCTTATGTGGAGTTCTATCTCCAGCGTGGTGTCCTCCATATGATTCAGAGTGACACTTGCATAGGATCTGTTCCTGTTCATGCACAGGTACACAACGTCTAATAACACCATCTACTCCTTCTTTATAAAGGTGTGGGTCATCCCATAAGTAATGTATTAAATCATAAAAGAACTTTTTCTTTTGCTGGTATGTGAAACTAGGTGGTATAAATTTAGTGACAATGTAATTAGCATAATTAGCATACCAAGGAGCAGTACAAGAAGCATTAACGACCGCTAATTGTTCATCAGGAAAGCTATCATCAATAGGCAGTGGGTCATCAAGAACATTCTCTAACCTAGACAAGTTGTCTACAACGGGGTTCTCAGCTCCCTTTCTATCAATAATATGCAAATCAAATTCTTGGAGCAAGAGAACCCATCTAATAAGTCTAGGCTTAGCATCTTTCTTTTCCATAAGGTATTTAATAGCAGCATGATTAGTGTGAATAGTAACTTTGGAATCAACAATATAAGGTCTAAACTTATCACAAGAAAACACAACTGCTAAGAACTCTTTTTCAGTAGTGGCATAATTTCTCTGGGCAGTATCAAGGGTTTTGCTAGCATACTGGATAACATTCAATTTCTTATCAACTCTTTGCCCTAGAACAGCACCTACAGCATAATCACTAGCATCACACATAATTTCAAAGGGTAAATTCCAATCAGGTGGATGAATAATAGGTGTAGTGATCAAAGCTTTCTTAAGTATTTCAAATGCTTCTACACAATCATCATCAAAGACAAAAGGAATATCTTTTTGCAATAAATTAGTCAGAGGCCTAGAGATTTTAGAAAAGTCCTTAATGAACCTCCTATAAAAACCGGCATGACCAAGGAAACTTCTTATACCTTTTATGTCCTTGGGACATGGCATCTTTTCAATAGCATCAACTTTAGCTTTATCAACTTCAATACCTCTCTCAGAAATCTTATGCCCCAAGACAATGCCTTCATTAACCATAAAGTGGCACTTTTCCCAATTCAAGACGAGACTAGTGTCTTCGCATCTCTGCAAAACTCGATCAAGGTTGCTCAAGCAATCATCAAAAGAGGATCCATAAACGGAGAAATCATCCATGAATACCTCACAGATCTTTTCACAAAAGTCAAAGAATATAGCCATCATGCATCTTTGAAAGGTAGTAGGTGCATTACATAAACCAAAAGGCATACGTCTATAAGCAAAAGTACTGAAAGGGCAAGTAAAAGTAGTTTTTGATTGATCCCCTGCTGACACAGGTATCTGAGAGAAACCAGAATAACCATCTAGAAAGCAGAAATGTGTGTGTTTGGATAGTCTTTCTAGCATTTGATCAATAAAAGGTAAAGGGTAATGATCTTTCTTAGTAGCTTTATTTAATTTACGGAAATCAATTACCATCCTATAACCTATAATAATTCTTTGCGGGATCAATCCATCTTTGTCATTAGGAACGACCGTAATACCTTCCTTTTTAGGAATACAATGGACAGGGCTTACCCAATCACTATCAGCAACGGGATAAATTATACCTGCCTCAAGGAGCTTTAGTATCTACTTTCTTACCACTTCTTTCTTATCTCGTTGAGGATCTCTAACTGCTTTGGCACCTTCCTCCAATTTAATTTTGTGTTGGCATAACGTGGGACTAATGCCCTTGAGATCATCCAGAGTATATCTGATAGCAGCACGGTGCTTCTTCAGAGTTTTCAATAATCTTTCTTCTTCTTGCTCTGAAAGGCTAGCACTAATAATAACAGGATATATTTTCTTTTCATCAAGATAAGCATACTTAAGATTATCAGGTAATGGTTTGAGTTCAAACACATGATCACCCTTGGGTGGAGGGGGAACCCCTAGAATTTCAACGGGTAGGTTGTGTTTCAGAATAGGTTCCTGTTGAAGGAACACTTCATATATTTCCCTTCTTTCATTCATAAACATATCATTTTCATGGTCTAGCAAATATTGTTCTGACGGATCAGAATGAGTCACGGCAATAGAAGCAAGACCTATAACCTCATCCTTACTAGGTGATTCTCTATCACGAGGTTGTCTATGAAACTTAGCAAAATTAAACTCATGAGACACATCCTCTAAGCCAATTGTAACAGTATCCTTTTCACAATCAATCCTAGCATTAACAGTATTCAAGAAGGGTCTACCAAAAATAATGGGACAAAAGTCATCTTGTGGGAACCATGAACAAGAAAATCAGCAGGATATTTAACCTTCCCACACAAGACTTCAACATCTCTAACAACCCCCAAATGGCTTAATAGTATCCCTATTGGCAAGCTTGATAGTAACATCAATACCTTCCAATTCAGCGGGTGCAATATCATGCATAATTTCTTTATATAAGTCATAGCGTATTGCACTAGCACTAGCACCCATATCACACAAGCCATGATAACAATGATCTCCTATTTTAACAGAAATAACAGGCATGCCTACAACAGGTCTATGTATCTTGGCATCTGGTCTAACAATATTAGCAGTCTCACCACAGAAATAAATAACATGCCCATCTAAATCGTCATCCAAGAGATCTTTAACCATAGAAATAATAGGTTCAACTTTGATTTGCTCAGGAGGTGTATAAGTCCTAGTATTACTCTTACGAACAACAGTCAAAGTTTTAGCATGATCCTTTATCCTAACAGGAAAAGGAGGTTTCTCAACATAAGTAGTAGGAACAATAGGATCACTATAAGTGACAGTCTTTTCTTCAACTGTAATAGGTGCAACTACTTTTACTTCAATGGGAGGATTATATTTAAACCACTTCTCCTTAGGGAGATCAATGTGAGTAGCAAAAGATTCACAGAAAGAAGCTACTATCTCAGAGTCAAGTCCATATTTAGCGCTAAATCCACGAAAAGCATCGGTATCCATAAAAGATTTAACACAATCAAACTTAGGTGTTATACCTGACTCCTTACCATCGTCGGAACCCCAATCTTCAAAGTTGTGTTTAATTCTTTCCAATAAGTCCCACTTGAATTCAATAGTCTTCAGCATATAAGAACCAGCACAGGAAGTATCGAGCATGTTGCGATCATTGGGAGAAAGCCGAGCATAAATTTTTTGAATAATCATTTCTCTAGAGAGCTCATGATTGGGGCATGAATATAACATTGACTTAAGCCTCCCCCAAGCTTGAGCGATGCTTTCTCCTTCGCGAGGCCAGAAATTATATATGTAATTGCGATCATGATGAACAAGATGCATAGGGTAGAACTTCTGGTGAAATTCCAACTTCAATCGTTTATAATTCCAAGAACCCGTATCATCACATAGCCTATACCATGTCAATGCATATCCCTTCAAAGATAAAGGGAAGACCTTCCTTTTGACAACATCATCGGGAATACCTGCAAGCTTAAATAATCCACAAACTTCATCCACAAACATAAGGTGTAAACCGGGATGCAATGCTCCATCTCCTTAAAAGGGATTAGCTAGCAGTTTCTCTATCATACCCGAAGGAATATCAAAGTAAATATTTTCAGTAGGTTCAGTAGTTGAGGAGCCACTCTTTGCTCTTCTGGTCGGGGTGAAGATACCCCGAACAAGCCCCTCAAAGGATTATAGTAACAAGTGACAGAAAATTTCAGCGCACTATATAAATGTTTAATTACCAAGTTCCACTCACCAAAAGCGCTACACTCCCCGGCAACGGCGCCAGAAAAGAGTCTTGATGAGCCACAATTATAGGGGATCTATCGTAGTCCTTTCGATAAGTAAGAGTGTCGAACCCAATGAGGAGCAGAAGGAAATGACAAGCGGTTTTCAGTAAGGTTTTCTCTGCAAGCACTGAAATTGTAGGTAACAGATAGTTTTGTGATAAGATAAATTGTAACGAGTAACAAGCAATGAAAGTAAATAAAGTGCATCAAGGTGGCCCAATCCTTTTTGTAGCAAAGGACAAGCCTGGACAATTTCTTATAATGAGAAAAGACCTCCCGAGGACACATGGGAATTATCCTCAAGCTAGTTTTCATCACGCTCATATGATTCGCGTTCGGTACTTTGATAATTTGATATGTGGGTGGACCGGTGCTTGGGTACTGCCCTTACTTGTACAAGCATCCCACTTATGATTAACCCCCATTGCAAGCATCCTCAACTACAAAAGAAGTATTAAGGTAAACCTAACCACAACATTAGACATATGGATCCAAATCAGCCCCTTACGAAGCAACGCATAAACTAGGGTTTAAGATTCTGTCACTCTAGCAACCCATCATATACTTATTACTTCCCAATGCCTTCCTCTAGGACCAAATAATGGTGAAGTGTCATGTAGTTGACGTTCACATAACACCACTAGAGGAAAGACAACAGACATCTCATCAAAATATCAAACGAATACCAAATTTACATGACTACTAATAGCAAGACTTCACCCATGTCCTCAGGAACAAACGTAACTACTCACAAAGCATATTCATGTTCATGACCAGAGGAGTATTAATATGCATTAAGGATCTGAACATATGATCTTCCACCAAGTAAACCAGTTAGCATCAACTACAAGGAGTAATCAACACTACTAGCAACCCACAGGTATCAGTTTGTGGTTTTGATACAAGATTGGATACAAGAGATGAACTAGGGTTTTGAGAGGAGATGGTGCTGGTGAAGATGTTGATGGAGATTGACCCCCTCCCGATGAGAGGATCGTTGGTGATGACGATGCTGATGATTTCCCCCTCCCGGAGGGAAGTTTCCCCGGTAGAACAGCTCCGCTGGAACCCTAGATTGGTTCCGCCAAGGTTCCACCTCGTGGCAGCGGAGTTTCATCCCGTAAGCTTGCTTATGATTTTTTCCAGGGTAAAAGCCTTCATATAGATGAAGATGGGCACCGGAGGGCCACCAGGGGGCCCAGGAGATAGGGGGCGCGCCCAGTAGGGGTGGGCGCGCCCAGTAGGGGTGGGCGCGCCCAGTAGGGGTGGGCGCGCCCCCCACGCTCCTGGCCAGGGTATGGGCCCCCTCTGGTGTTTCCTTCGCTCAATAATTCTTATTAATTCCAAAAATGACTTCCGTGGAGCTTCAGGATTTTTGGAGCTGTGTAGAATAGGTTTCCAATATTTGCTCCTTTTCCAGCCAGAATTCCAGCTGCCGGCATTCCCCCTCTTCATGGTAAACCTTGTAAAATAAGAGAGAATAGCCATAAGTATTGAGATATAATGTGTAATCACAGCCCATAATGTAATAAATATTGATATAAAAGCATGATGCAAAATGGACGTATCAGTGATGCATAGCAACGAGAGGGGAGAGTGTTGTCCACGTACCCTCGTAGACCGTAAGCGGAAGCATTATGACAATGCGGTTGATGTAGTCGTACGTCTTGACGATCGACCGATCCTTAGTACCGAAAGTATGGCACCTCCACGACCTGCACACGTTCGGCTCGGTGACGTCCCACGAACTCACGATCCAGCAGAGTGTCGTGGGAGAGCTTCGTCTGCACGACGGCATGATGACGGTGATGATGAAGCTACTGGCGCAAGGCTTCGCCTAAGCACTACGAAGATATGACCGAGGTGGATTATGGTGGAGGGGGGCACCGCACACGGCTAGAAACAATCAAATTGTGTGTCCTAGGGTGCCCCCCTGCCCTCATATATGAAGGAGCAAGGGGGAGGCCGGCCGGCCCTTGGGGCGCGCCAGGAGAGGAGGAGTCCTCCTCCTAGTAGGAGTAGGACTCCCCTTTCCTACTCCTACTAGGAGTGGGAAAGGAAGGAGGAGAGGGAGAAGGAAAGGGGGGCGCCCCCCCCCCCTTCCCTGGTCCAACTCGGACCAGAAGGGGAGGGGTCGCGCGCCCTTCCCTAGCGGACCCTCTCTCTCTCTCCACTAAGGACCATGTGGCCCATTAGTTCTCCCGGGGGGTTCCGGTAACCCTCCGACACTCCGGTTTTCTCCGAAATCACCTGGAACACTTCCGGTATCCGAATATAGCCGAACAATATATCAATCTTTATGTCTTGACCATTTCGAGACTCCTCGTCATGTTCGTGATCACATCCGAGACTCCAAACTATCTTCGGTACATCAAAAAACATAAACCCATAATACCGATCGTCACCGAACGTTAAGCGTGCGGACCCTATGGGTTCGAGAACTATGTAGACATGATCGGGGCACGTCTCCGGTCAATAACCAATAGCGGAACCTGGATGCTCATATTGGCTCCCACATATTCTACGAAGATCTTTATTGGTCAAACCACATAACAACATACGTTTTTCCCTTTGTCATCAGTATGTTACTTGCCCGAGATTCGATCATCGGTATCTCAATACCTAGTTCAATCTCATTACTGACAAGTCTCTTTACTCGTTCCGTAATGCATCATACCGAGAGGGCCCAGAGATACCTCTCTGACAGTCGGAGTGACAAATCCTAATCTCGATCTATGCCAACTCAACAAGTACTATCGGAGACACCTGTAGATCACCTTTATAATCACCCAGTTACGTTGTGACCTCTGGTAGCACATAAAGCGTTCCTCTGGTATTCGGGAGTTGCATAATCTCATAGTCATAGGAACATGTATAAGTCATGAAGAAAGTAATAGCAATATACTAAACGATCAAGTGCTAAGCTAACAGAATGGGTCAAGTCAATCAGATCATTCTCTAATGATGTGATCTCGTTAATCAAATGACAACTCATGTCTATGGCTAGGAAACTTAACCATATTTGATTCAACGAGCTAGTCAAGTAGAGGCATACTAGTGACACTCTATTTGTCTACATATTCACACATGCACTAAGTTTCCGGTTAATACAATTCTAGCATGAATAATAAACATTTATCATGATATAAGGAAATATAAATAACAACTTTATTATTGCCTCTAGGGCATATTTCCTTCACAATCTTGCTCAACGATACAAGAAGTACGGTCCTATGAGCGGCTTAAATGAGACAACCCATTGTTTTCTCCAACACAGGCTCTTATCTTTAGATGTAGTCATATCCACACTTATACCCTTTGCATCTATCTCTAACATGAACACCACCATTTTTTATTGATCCAACATGGTGGACATGAAACTTGCTATAAGCATGACAACAGTAGGGCCACATTAAGATATCAAGCAACTCATAATCATGCTAGGATCAAGATAAAGTTATGTACGGTTACAAGGATATGTCATGCAAAGGATGGGTTCCATCTAGGTAATGAAAGTAGGGGAGAGTCAGTCTTCCACACAACAAAACCATTGACAAGGTCCCTAGTTCGAGTGACCAGGAAACCTAGTCGCCGCCACCAGGAGAGTCGCTCCTTCTAGCTCGGTCTTGCAGCGGCTTTTCTCCGCCAATGACCTCTTGGTCATTGGTATTGATGGGGTCATCGGATGCCGCGTGTGCGGATCGTTTCAGATTTATGTTTTAGGGCCCTAGTAGCTTAGGTTTTTGGGTCCTTTGATGTCTTTGCTTTAGAGAGAGCAATGTCATGGTTCTAAGTCTGACAGTAGAATAGGGGGGTAGGAATGGAGAGGCAAGATCCTAGCTATGGAGTAGTTGTATACGCAAGATGTTTACGAGTTCAGGCCCTTCTCGGAGGAAGTAACAGCCCTACGTCTTGGAGCCCGGAGGCGGTCGACTGTATTATGTGCCTATGAGTTACAGGAGTGCAAACCCTTGACACTGAGGAGGGGGTGGCTTATATAGAGTTCGCCAGACCCCTCCGGCCCTCAATTATGTAGGGTTTAAAGTACATTAAGATCGGGAGTTACTGGTAACGTCCCACATAAAGTGCTATGATGACCATAAAAGCTACTTAATGACCGACCATTTGTGTGCAGACTGACTTTAGATCTCCTGGCGGGCGAGTGGTTGGCTTCATGATCGAGTGTCTTCAACTCTGTCGAGTGGAATCCTTCCAGGTCGACTGACAGGTGGTTTCTTCTAGAGATGTCCTTGGGGAGGGTATCTTGGACAAGTCCATGACCCTACCCTAGGTACATGGCTTCATCATTATCCCCCGAATGGATCAAGGTTTGAGTGGGGAAGGAGTTGAGAACTCTTTCGACCCATTTTTCATGCTATCAGTATGTCTTGTTCTAGATCAATGAACTTAGGTGACGGCACCAACTTCTTTTTCAGTCGCCTTTATCCATTCTTTGTATTCGTCGAGTGAATTTTCTGTACTTGGAGATCTCCCAACGACAGAGCGGAGGAAATCTCCCGTCTGACAAGTTGCTCTGCAGTTCGTGTATTTAGCGGGATCCAAATTTCGGGAAGCGCGCGAGGCGGAGGAGGCCGCGGTACTCAGATGGGATAAGGCAGGAACGCCTCGATCTCTGTGCCACCTTTTTCGCCACGTATCGCGCGCGCGACTGTTGCGGGATTTGACAGGATCATCCGGGCCTACAAGTCAGTCACTCGGAAGCAACCTCATATAAGGCGCCGGACGGGGGTTTTTTAACAGTGCGCCCTCATTTCCCTCTCCCTCTTCCTCAGACTCATCTGCCGCGTTTGCCTCCATCCCAGCGCTGCTGCTCCGTGCGTGCTTCACCGGCAACGATGGTGAAGGAGAAGACGGCGGCTTTGCAGCGGGCGAAGAAGGCGACGGCGAAGGCGAAGGGAAGGGCGACTAGTCGGGGCGGATCCTCGTCAAGGGCCGGCCTGCCATAGGGCTGGATCCAGGGTGACTGGATACGCTCGACGATCCGTTAGAAAGATCTTGACGACCTGGCCAATGAAGGGCTGATCCCCCATGGATCAGCGCGGCTCCCGGGGAAGGAGTCGGAGCCGCAGCCTCAGAAGGGTGAGTGTGTCCTCTTGGCCACCCATGTTGACCGCGAGTTTTCTTTGCCTCCTCACCCTTTCTTTCGGGGATTTCTGAACTTCTTTGGGGCACAACTCCATCACTTCACACCCAACTCCATCATGTATCTCGCTGCTTTCATGTCCTTGTGTGAGAATTTCTTGGGTTGTCGGCCTCATTGGGGCCTTTTCAAACACATTTTCACCTGTCGCTCCCAGACGGTGAAAAAGGCCAACCCGAGTGACGAGAAAACCCAAGTGATTCAGATGTGTGGGGGTCTTGGGGTTCAAATGAGGGGAAAAAGTGCCTTTCCAGCCATGGTCCTTCCCGAGTCGGTCCGTGGGTGGCAGTCGACCTGGTTCTACTGCCAAGACCAGCCGACGCCAGGGCAGTCGACTGGACTCCCTCCTTTTTCCATGGACCGAGTGAGGAAGCCGTCCTCTTTGAAGGTGGTCCCAGAGGAGAAGGCGCAGGTTAAGGTGCTGGTCGAGCGTGTAGTCTAGCTTATCCGTGACAGGGTGACCGGCATAGATCTCTTGGGGGTCTTCCTCCGACGATGCATCCAGCCGCTTCAATATCGAGACCATCCGATGTGGATGTATTCTGGCACTGAAGACACCACTCGGATCCACCCGAAGGAGGTCGAGGATGCCACGCTGGAGAGGTGGATGACTGCTATCACGGGGAACAAGGACAACCCCCGAGGAGCCAGGAGGATCCCTCCACTCGACCAATCATACGAAGTAGACAAGGTCCAATTCTGCATCTCCGACTATGATCCTGTTTTCTTCACTCTGCTTGCTTAAAATCAGTCGACTGACTTTTGTCTTGTTTGTTTTCTTCTAGGTCACGACTGAGATGTACTCGATGCCCAACGGGGCGCAAGAACAGGTCGAGGAAGAGGAGGCGAGCGGAGGTGAAAGTTAGGAGGAGTGGCAATCTGATGGTGAAGGGGATGAAGATGACGACGGCTCCGGTGAAGAGGAGGGGGGAAGAGGAGGAAGAAGTCGACCCTCCTCGCACGGAAAGGCGATCCAAGCTCGCCCATGACCCCGCGGTTGAGCGTGGCAAGGCTACTGCGCCTGTCGGGCAGTCGACAAAATGCCCTCGGACGACCTCTCCGACGCTGACTGAAAAAGCGTCGAAGCAACCCCGAGCGATGTCATCAAAGCCGACGAAGGCCCTGCCCAAGATGAGAATGGTGATTCCCACCATTTCCGGGTAACAGCCGAACTTGTGTTTTCTTGTCTAGCATGGATAATCTCTTGGCCGACTCGTTGGCTAACCGACTGATTTCTGAAATCTGCAGTGCTGCTACCTCCGAGACCTCAGCCAGGAATGAAGACCAAGAAATGGAAGATGCTGCCACCTCCAACCTTGGTATGATCTCTGCAGTTTCGGTTTTGATTGATTGGATCTTCATTTTTAACTTTGAATCTTTCCCGTAGCCCCACCTCATGTCATTGATCTCCCTGATGATGACGATGAGGCGCCGCTAAGGCCGAGGAGGAATAAAAAGGCGCCTGCTAGCAAGACTGCTCAGGTTGCGTCAGCACCTGAGACGCTAGTTCAGGAGGGTGGCAACGTCACTCGGACTTCGGTGTCCTTCGTTGTGCCACTGACGAGTGCTCGACCTTCATCATCGACTGCCGATCCGCCTTCCCTTTTCGCCACACACCACGTCCCAGAGGACCAAGCGGGTGCTGCTAAGGAGGCTATACGCCAGGCGGGGGTTATGATGGAGCAGGTGAAGGCGATCTGGGACGCCAGCCAAGCGGCTTACGATGCAAGCTCAGCTCTTCAGAGCAACGTCCAGGTCAGTTGGTCACCGCTTGTTCTGTTAGGATATGGTATCTGAAAACTCTTCTTTCTGAAGATCTTTGTATCTGTACACCCACTGGGTGTGTCGATTGATTTTTTGGATTGGTGGGGGCACGCTGAGTGCACCCACTGGGTGTAGTCCCCGAGACTATGGTGGACTGCTGGCAGTCGACTGTAGTCATTATACTTTGAATTTGTTCACTCTAACTTCTCCACTCGGTCTGGTCGAATGGAATCTTCGAACCAGTGGGGGCACGCTGAGTGCACCCACTGGGTGTAGTCCTCGAGACCATGGTCGACTGCTGGCAGTCGACTAAGGTCTGAAGAATATCTCTCTTTTTTTTCTTTTTTGATTGTGATGATATTGTGGCTGACTGTTGGCAGTTAGCTATGGTTTAGGATCATAACCTTTTTGTCTCTTTCGGTCGACTGATCGAACCGAGTCGGTAGAACCAGTGGGAGCACGCTGAGTGCACCCACTGGGTGTAGTCCCCGAGACTACTATTGAATATTTTGATTCGGCTGTAGTCTTAGAAATGCTACGATTTTTTCTCTTAGTCACTCGGAAGTGACCTATCTTTGATGTCTGTCGACTGACCTTTCACAGAAATCTTGCGAGCTTGTGGCTCGCTATACTAAATTGGAGAACAAACATATCCAGCTCGAACTTGACTTGAAGCTTGTCCAGGAGAACCTCACAAAGGCGAAGGAGGAAGCAAAAGGTATGTTTGGTGAGAATCTTGATGACTGCCTTTATTTTTTTTGTCCATTCCTGATTCTGATCTCATTGTCACTTTGCAGATAAACTGAAAGAGGCTCTGAAGAAGAAGGATCTTGACCTTGCCGAGGCGCAGAAAGCGGCTTCGGACAAGACGAAGCTCGCAGAAGAAAAGCTGGCTTCAGTCGGTAAACTTGAAGAGGAGAATACCAATCTGAAAGCTGCTCTCGACGCGGCCAACAAGGAGGTCAGCCGTCTGAAGAATGACAAGATAGCTCTGAGTGACAAGGCTAGGGAACTGATGGGGAAGAAGAACGATCTGGAGGCTTATCTGGAAGGGCTCGCCAGGAAGTTATTCCTCATGCTTGAAGGTAATCTTTTTATCCGACTGACTCGTTATCATCGACTCATCGTAGAACTGTTGGCTTAACTTCAAACTGTGCTTACAGAATTCTGTCAAAACTTCGAGGAGGACACCAGTCGACTGGAGACAAACTTGCACCCCATTAACTCTCCTGTGAAGGATGAGGCTGCTATGAACGTGTTCCGACTGGAGTCTCGCGTTGCTGGTGTGGTGGACTACCTCGCGGTGTCGCGGATCGACACGACACTCTGGCCAAGAGAGACGCTTCAAAATGACCTCGAGTCTTTAATGACTCGACTGAATGACGTTCCAGGTCGAGTGCAGGAATGGAAGAAGTCTTCCGCCAGGTGTGGTGCTGATGTTGCTCTGTCCCTGGTACGTGTTCACTGCAAGGATGCGCGAGAGGACAAGCTGGCGTCCATCAGGGTGGCCAATACCAAGAAGCATGACTTCCAATCTTTCATGGAGACCTTCATTGCTGCTGCCACTCGGATTGCTGACGGAATCGACCTGGACCACTTCGTCGTGCCCTCCAGTCCTCCACCTGAGGAGTAAAAAATTTCTATGCTTTGTCTTAAATTTGCCTCAGAATGCCGAGTAGTTTTGTAGCCGATAAACTTTTACAGGCTTGACGCCTGAGCACTTCCGAATCCGTAGGACGTTATCTGGACTTGGCTTATCATTAAATATGTTTGCACTTGCCTCTGAGTGAACTTTGTCTTTCACTCGGAATACACTTCAACGCTTGAGATGCAGCTCTGAGGTGGAAAGTCCAGTCGACCTGCACTTCATCGCTTTTGCAGGTAGGGATGGAGCACAGATGGCAGTCGGCCTGCGTCCCTGCGGATCAGGATGGAGTGCACATTGTATTTGTGGCGTAGCTCAGAAGGAGAAGGTAGCAGTCGACCTGCGCCTCGTCATCCTTGCAGAGCGAAATAGATTAAGTACTTAGGCGAGCACTGGGCTGCAGCTAAGCCCCCGAGTGGGAGGATTGCTCTCCACTCGATGGGATTTTCAAATACTTAGGCGAGCACTGGACTGCAGCTAAGCCCCCGAGTGAAAGGTTTGCTCTCCACTTGGTAGGATTTTCAGATACTTAGGCGAGTACTGGACTGCAGCTAAGCCCCCGAGTGGGAGGTTTGCTCTCCACTCGGTAGGATTTTCAGATACTTAGGCGAGTACTGGACTGCAGCTAAGCCCCCGAGTGGGAGGTTTGCTCTCCACTCGGTAGGATTTTTTGTGGCATAGCTCGGAAGGAGAAGGTAGCAGTCGACCTGCACCTCGTCATCCTTGCAGAGCGCATGTTGTATTTGTGGCGTAGCTCGGAAGGAGAAGGTAGCAGTCGACCTGCACCTCATCGTCCTTGCAGAGCACACATTGTATTTGTGGCGTAGCTCGGAAGGAGAAGGTAGCAGTCGACCTGCGCCTTGTCGTCCTTGCAGAGCGCATATTGTATTAAATACTTAGGCGAGTACTGGACTGCAGCTAAGCCTCCGAGTGAGAGACTGGCTCACCACTCGGTAGGATTTCAAACACTTAGGCGAGTACTTAGACTGTAGCTAAGCCTCTGAGTGGGAGGCTGGCTCACCACTCGGTAGGATTTTAAACACTTAGGCGAGTACTTGGACTGCAGCTAAGCCTCCGAGTAGGAGGCTGGCTCACCACTCGGTAGGATTTTAAACACTTAGGCGAGTACTTGCACTGCAGCTAAGCCTCCGAGTGGGAGGCTGTCTCGTCACTCGGTAGGATTTTTTCTTAAACTTAGGCGAAACGGATTCGCAACTAAGCCCCCGAGTGGGAGGCTGGCTCACCACTCGGCAGTGATTTTTTAAAAAAACTTAGGCGAAGCGGATTCGCAGCTAAGCCACCCACTAGGGGATTTCTCACGTAAATAAAAGTAACAACAATCACTGGGAAAATTATAACACTCTTGTCTTTGAAAAACAAACTACAGAAGTACTTCTATTACATCTCATCCGAGTGAATACTTTAGTATAAAAGGGGCAGAGCAGCTCCGCGTTCCAAGCTCGTGGCTCGTCAATCTGGCGATCGACATTGTAAAGACAGTATGCTCCATTGTGGAGGACTTTGGTGACGATGAAGGGGCCTTCCCAAGTAGGAGCAAGCTTGTGTGGCTTCTGCTGATCCACTCGGAGAACCAAATCTCCTTCTTGGAAGGATCGACTCTTCACGTTTCTGGCATGGAATCGACGCAAGTCCTGCTGATAGATAGTCGATCGGATCATGGCCATCTCTCTTTCTTCTTTTAGAAGGTCGACTGCGTCCTGCCGGGCTTGTTCTGCTTCATCTTCAGTGTAGAGCTCGATTCGGGGTGCATTGTGAAGCAGGTCACTCGGCAAGACTGCTTCAGCTCCATAGACCGGGAAAAATGGAGTTCTTCCAGTCGACCGATTAGGAGTGGTCCTAAATCCCCAAAGAACTGACGAAAGTTCGTCGACCCATGCGCCTGCTGCGTGCTTGAGATCGCGCATCAGTCAGGGTTTCAATCCTTTGAGAATTAGACCGTTTGCCCGTTCAGCTTGTCCATTTGACTAGGGGTGAGCGACTGAAGCGTAGTCTACTCTTGTGCCTTGAGAGGCGCAAAAAGCTTTGAGTTTGTCAGAATCGAAGTTTGATCCGTTATCAGTGATGATGCTGTGCGGAACTCCATATCTGAATGTCAACTCTCTGATGAAACTGATAGCAGTACCAGCATCAAGATTCTTGATAGGCTTAGCTTCGATCCATTTAGTAAACTTGTCGAGTGCTACTAGCAAGTGGGTGAAGCCGCTCCTACTAGTTCTCAGCGGTCCAACAATATCTAACCCCCAAATAGCGAAGGGCCAGACGAGTAGAATGGTCTTCAAGGCTGAGGCGGGTTTGTGCGATAGATTGGAATAGAACTGACACCCTTCACACTTGTCGACTATTTCCTTTGCCATTTCATTTGCTCTTGGCCAGTAAAATCCCGCTCGTTATGCTTTAGCCACAATGGTCCGAGAGGACGCATGATGACCACATGTCCCCGAGTGGATATCGTCAAGGATTATCCAACCTTCTTCTGGTGTTATACATTTCTGACCGACTCCAGTCGCGCTTTCTCTGTACAACTGTCCCCTTATCACGGTAAATGCTTTGGATCGATGGATGATCTGTCGAGCCTCTTCTTCATTCTCTGGGAGCTCTTTCCTTAGGATATACGTGATGTATGGCTCTGTCCAGTCGGGAGTGATGACCAAAACTTCCATGATCAGGTCGACCACAGCTGGAACTTCAACTTCAGTCCAATCCGTGACACTTTTTGGCTGTGGAGCTTCTTCGGTGAAAGGATCCTCTTGAACTGATGGTGTATGGATGTGTTCCAAAAACACATTACTGGGAATGGCTTCTCTTTTGGAACCTATCTTTGCCAAATCATCAGCCGCTTGATTTTTCAGTCGGGGTATATGATGGAGCTCTAACCCCTCAAATTTCTTCTCTAGCTTTCTCACTGCATTGCAGTAACCAGTCATGGTTGGACTTCAGAAGTCCCACTCCTTCATCACCTGATTAACCACCAAATCTAAGTCGCCATAGACCATGAGGCGATAGATGCCGAGTGAAATGGCCATACGCAACCCATACAAAAGTGCTTCGTATTCCGCTTCATTGTTGGAGGAATCAAAGTGGATCTGGAGCACATATCTGAGCTTATCTCCTCGGGGGGAAACCAACACTACCCCAGCACCGGAACCATTCAGCATCTTAGAACCATCAAAGAACATGGTCTAGTGCTCCAAGTGAACTTGAGTCGGTAGTTGCTGTTCAATCCACTCGGCGATGAAATCTGCTACTGCTTGGGACTTGATGGCTTTCTTTGCCTCAAATTTGATATCAAGGGGAAGGAGTTCAATCGCCCATTTTGCCACTCGACCAGTTGCATCTCTGTTGTGCACAATCTCTGACAATGGGGCGTCGCTGACGACTGTGATGGAATGGTCAGAGAAGTAATGAGCAACCTTCTTCGTGGTCATATAAATCCCATATACAAGCTTCTGATAATGAGGGTATCTTTGCTTTGATGGGGTCAACACTTCAGAAAGATAATATACTGGGCGCTGAACTTTGAAGGCTTTTCCTTCTTCTTCCCGCTCGACCGTAAGTACTGTACTGATGACTTGTCATGTGGCTACAATGTAAAGCAGCAAAGGCTCTTTGCTGATTGGGGCAACAAGCACCGGCTGGGTGGAGAGCAGAGCTTTTAGCTCTGCAAACGCTGCATCAGCTTCGGGAGTCCACTCGAACTTGTCTGACTTCTTCATCGGTCGGTAAAGAGACAATGCCTTTTCACTGAGGCGAGAGATGAATCGACTTAAAGCGGCCAAGCATCCAGTAAGCTTCTGGACATCGTGCACACGCACAGGGCGTTTCATTCGGAGTATAGTACCAACTTTTTCTGGGTTGGCGTCGATTCCTCGTTCGGAAACGAGAAAACCGAGTAACTTTCCGCCGGGAACTCTGAATGTGCACTTTGATGGATTAAGCTTGATATCATACCTCCTAAGGTTGGCAAATGTTTCAGCAAGGTCAATCAACAGGTCGGAACCTTTCCGTGATTTGACCACAATATCATCCATGTATGCTTCCACATTCCGACTGATTTGAGTGATCAAACACTTCTGGATCATCCTCATGAACGTGGCTCCGGCATTCTTGAGGCCGAATGGCATGGTGACATAGCAGAAGCACCCGAAGGGAGTGATGAAAGTTGTTTTGATCTCGTCGGGTCCATACAGACGGATCTGATGGTAACCGGAATAAGCGTCTAAAAAAGACAGGCGGTCACATCCCGCAGTCGAGTCGACTATTTGGTCGATGCGGGGGAGAGGAAAATGATCTTTCGGGCAGGCCCGATTGATATGTTTGAAGTCAATGCACATGCGAAATGACCTGTCCTTCTTGGGGACCATGACAACATTGGCGAGCCACTCGGAGTGGTAAATCTCTCAGATAAACTCTGCTGCTAAGAGCCGAGCCACCTCCTCACCAATGGCTTTTCTTTTCTGGACGGCGGACCATCGAAGATGTTCTTTGACAGGTTTCACTTTTGAGTCGACTCGTAGACGATGCTCAGCCAGCCCCCTGGGAACACCGGCATGTCAGCAGGCTTCCATGCGAAGATGTCTCAGTTCTCACAGAGGAACTGGATGAGCGCTTCTTCCTATTTGGAGTCGAGTGTTGTAGAGATATGAGTCGGAGCAGCACTGGGGTCGGTCGGGTGAATGTGTACCGGCTTTGTCTCACCGGACGACTGAAACGCTGACTCTGTAGCGGGCTTCTTGGCTCGCAACAAATCACTCAGATCTGCAGTTTTCTGGTATTCCTGCAGCTCTACCACTGCCATCTGAGCATCGGCGATCTTTGAGCCTTTCTGAAAGCACTCTTCCGCCTTCTTCCGATTGCCAGTAATAGTGATCACACCTTTGGGACCAGGCATCTTCATTTTGAGGTACACATAGGATGGTCGAGCCATGAAACGCGCATAAGTTGGCCTGCCCAAAATAGCGTGATAAGCACTCTGGAAATCCACCACTTCAAATGTCAACTTTTCTTTGCGGTAATTCTCGGAATCACCGAAAACCACATCAAGAGCAATTTGGCCGAGTGACTCAGCCTTCTTCCCAGGAATGACTCCATGGAAACTAATGTTGCTGGTACTGAGTCTGGACATCGGAATGCCCATCCCTTTCAATGTTTCTGCATACAATATATTCAGGCCACTTCCACCATCCATCAAAACTTTAGTCAGTCGAGTGCCTTCGACGACTGGGTCGACCACCAAAGCTTGCCTCCCAGGGGTGGCTATGTGTGTCGGATGATCGGACTGGTCGAATGTGATGGCAGTCTGAGACCACTTTAGATAACTGGGTGTCACCGGAGCAACCATATTCACCTCCCGGTTGATAACTTTCAATCGACTTTTGCTTTCAACATTAGCAAAAATCATCAGGGTGGAATTGACCTGGGGATATCCATCATCACTATCTTATTTGTCTTCAACTTTGTCTGACTCCTTTTCCTTATCTTTGGGTTGCTTCCCTTGGAATTGTTGGATCAAGAGCCGACACTGCCGAGTGGTATGTTTCGGATAAATGAATTTACCCTCCTCATCCTTCTTCGTGTGGATGTGGCACGGCAAATCCATCACGTCATTCCCTTCCTTGTCCTTCACCTTCTTAGGGTTCCAAGACCCTTTGGGCTTCCCTTTAAACTTTCCTTGAGTCACGGCCAAGGCTTCTCCAGGAGCATCTGGCTCGGCTTTCCGCTTCTGCTTCCGACTGGAGTTCCCTCCCCCGGTTTCATGGGCAGCTGACTTGTACTTGACACTCCGGAGTCGATCCTCTTCTTCACCATTAGCATACTTGGTGGCAATCTCCATCATTCGACTCAGAGTCATGTCACCGGTTCGACCGAATTTCAAACTCAGCTCTCTGTTCTTAACGCCTTCCTTGAAGGCACAGACTGCCTGGTGATCAGATACATTCTCTACTGTGTGATGCAATGTGATCCATCTCTGGATGTAATCTCTCAGAGTTTCATTCGACTTTTGCACACACGACTGCAGCTCTGTCAACCCTGCTGGCCGCTTGCAAGTTCCTTCAAATGTCCTGACAAACACTCGGGCAAGATCTTCCCAAGTGTAAATGCTGCTGGGTGCCAACTAATTCAACCTGCTTTGGCCGAGCCCTCCAGCATAAGGGGCAGATGTTTCATGGCCACCTCATCGTTGCCGCCGCCAATCTGGACAGCACTTCATAGTCCTCAAGCCAAGTATCAGGCTTGGACTCACCAGTGAACTTACTGACTCCAGTCGCCAACCTGAAGTTGGGAGGAATCACTGCGGCCCTGATGGCTCTGCTAAAACACTCTGGTCCTGAGACGTGTACTCTGCTGCTGGTGGGCACATCTCTGTCATGGACTTCTCGGTGAGCTATGTTCCTGTCGACCAAACCTTGAACGATAATGGATCTTGCATCAAAGCCTGGTTCCCTGGGGTCGACTGGAATCCTTCGCCCAACACTGTGATGACGTCTGTCATCCTGCTGTCGAGGCGCGTATGACTCACCCCTTGGGGGAGGAGCGGGCACTCGACGCCGATCATCACGATCGAATCGGTCATCATACTGATCACGCCGACCTCCACATCCCTCACGCCTCAGGGGCGATCTTGGGCTATGGGCCGACTGGACTGTATTCGCAGCGACGAATCTGCTGTGAATCCTATTTCGCGACTGCGATACAGCTGAATTTTGATCCCCTGCTGCCCGGAGTAAATCTCTGATCTGTAGCAAGCCTCTGCCAGCCTCTGACTGGGAGGGCTGACTCGACTCTGCTATACGGGCTGCAGCTGCTAGATTCTGAATCGGAGTTCGATATAGCTGAGTCGGTGGTGGAAAGAGTTGACGTCGACTAGAGTCTGGGACCCGTTGCCGCGCACGCTCGTCGAGTTCTCGCTGGAGGTTCTCCAGTCGAGTGCGCTCAGCCAAGTTGGCCAAACGCGCGTCCTCTAAGGCACGAGCCTCGGGGGTTTCTCCAACGATAGGAGTATGCAGGGCATCCATGTTCCGGCGGCGAAGATCTTCCCTTTGTAGCGATGTGAGGGGCTCGGGATGATATTCTTCGTGGGCGTGCGTCGGATCGCCTCCTCCATCGACTTCATCGGTGCAGGGAAAACCGGGAGGACTGCTTGGTCCATTGACCATCAGAACCTCCGCCGCCGGATCACTGTTGTCGCACTCTGATGTAGTCTCTACGGAGCCAGTCGAACAGGCCGTAGAGAGATTCGTTGGGCTCGATCACCGCAACTTGGGGAGTGGCCGACTGGCGAGCCACCGCGTGCCTCACCCACCGGTGAAGCCTCGACCGACCGGAGCGCTTGCGCCGGCAGGAGATAGGGAGGAAGGATGACACAGGGGTCGACCGATACTGGGTCGACGGTTGCCGCAGGAGGACGTCGCGGACGCACGCGCGGAAGTGCGTCGCCCCGCGGACGGGGAGCGCGTCGACATTGCGTGGAGCCTCCTGAAGCCAAGCGGAGTCGTCGGCGACGAACGTGAGCGCGCCGAGACGGATCTTGCGGCCCTCAACCAAAACTCCGCCTGAAACCATGATGAAAGAGATCGGAAAAAATGCAACTTCTCCAATAAGTCGCTAAGACACCTGCCCCACGGTGGGCGCCAACTGTCGTGGTTCTATGTCTGACAGTAGAATAGGGGGGTAGGAATGGAGAGGCAAGATCCTAGCTATGGAGTAGTTGTATACGCAAGATGTTTACGAGTTCAGGCCCTTCCCGGAGGAAGTAACAACCCTACGTCTCGGAGCCCGGAGGCGGTCGATTGTATTATGTGCGTATGAGTTACAGGGGTGCGAACCCTTGACACTGAGGAGGGGGCTGGCTTATATAGAGTTCGCCAGAACCCTCCGGCCCTCAATTATGTAGGGTTTAAAGTACATTAAGATCGGGAGTTACTGGTAACGTCCCACATAAAGTGTTATGATGACCATAAAAGCTACTTAATGACCGACCTTTTGTGTGCAGACTGACTTTAGATCTCCTGGCGGTCGAGTGGTTGGCTTCATGGTCGAGTGTCTTCAAGTCCGTCGAGTGGAATCCTTCCAGGTCGACTGACAGGTGGTTACTTCTAGAGATGTCCTTGGGGAGGGTATCTTGGACAGGTCCATGACCCTACCCTAGGTACATGGCTTCATCAGGCAACACTGAATAAAGAAGCTCCAGATTCTTCCGTGACGAGGGGATCGTCTCTATGGTCGGTGATGGATTTAGGAACTAGTCTGTTAAAGCGGGGATGTCATGGCGACGACGGCATACTTGTGGTGAACTTGTGTCGTCGGGCTCCGTCATTGCGATGGTGTTTGCTCCAGTGTCGGCACGACGCTTGAAAGTAGTCTAGGAGCGGATGCAGGTTGTGATCTGCATCGACGTCATTTTGAAGATGGAACGTGTGTCGAGTTTGTGGTTGATGGATGAAGGTATGATTTCCACCTTCGGTGACTTAGTTGCACTGGAGTGCTAGATTTGGAGTTCGATGGCGCGTCGAGGGTGTTGCGCCGGTCTGATTCATTCAATGACAATGATTTTGGCTTTGTTGAGCCACCTTGGAGGTCCGCAAAGATGCATATCAACGATGGAGCCGCTTCGAGCTCGGATGAGGAGGTGTCCGTTAATTTTTCCTTTGGTTGTTGTTGTGGTGGTGCTAGAGGCAGGTGACGGCCATCGGTGTCAAGCTCAGAGGATTCTTCGAACTTGATTATAATTTTACTTCTTGGCTAGTGGTCCTTTGTGTAAAGGCAAGCGTTACACTGTCTTTCCAATTTTGTCATGTCGGTCTTTATGTGGCTTGTACTATAATCTTTATGATATAGATGAGACACATATTACCATGCAAAAAATCTAGGGAATGAAAGTAACAATTGAGTCGATAAACCCTCATGAAGTGGAACAAGAGAGTATGTTTCAACAATAGGATTATTGACATGGTTAAGGGGTTTTTGTTTTCCTTGCAGCTTGGTACATTGCTACTGCTCTTTAGTGGCGGTGTCATACTCTACATCGGGTTCAACTTCTACCGGGAAGAACAAAACACCAACAAGAAACGAAATAACATTCAATGAAGTGCAATGCTCATTAAAGATGCATGTCATGACATGCTAAAGGTACTGAACTGAATTAATGCATTAAGAATCAATTTAATTGAAGTGAACTTGATCAAATATAGCAAGCCAAAACTCCAAAACTATAATTAAAATGACAACTTACATGTTTTGTTTTGAATAGTAATTTTCGGTTGCTTTAACATCCATGATCATGGCATAAAGAGTAAGAGTACATTTTTGAAGATTTTTATATATTATAAATGTTTTTTGGCATGTATGAATTTGCTATGAATTTCCAAAGGTTAGAAGTTCTTTTAATTCAAAAATTATATCTAAAATTAAAAGTCACTAGAAAACCTTTTGTTACTTGTACAAACTCTAGCCATAGTCAATGACATATGGGGCGAGTTAAAGCTGAGTCATCTTCAGTCAAACTGACACGTGAGGCTGCGACAATTAACTAATTCCTAACGAGAAAAGTAAAACATGGTTAATTAGCTCAGCTCCAGTCAAATGTTCATCTGGTTCCATAAGGGCTCGAGAGGATCCGCCCGCTTCTTCACCTCCACCTCATTTCCAAAACAGAAGACGAGGGAGGGCTCCTACTGCTACGCCATTGGAGCTGAAGAAGTACATTGGAGGCGGGCGAGAGGTGATTGTGCAATGGCGTCTGAGAGGACAATGAATAAAGCAGAGAGGGGAGGCCCCCACACTTTTATAGGCCGTCGTGAGTGCCACTAATTGGGCAGTTAGAGAGGTGGTAGGCGGTAGGCGACTGACGGAGAGCGGTCAAAGGGCATGAATCCTTGTGAAAAATAATGTGGGAGCCTACTCACACGCCTGATGGCTGCTGACACGGCTCCTTCCGGCTGGCTCACACGCCAACCAGGAGATGATGATGCATGGAGGCCATCGGACGGGCTGTCAGGGGAAGGTGAAGGAGCGGAGGTGTCATTAATGGCCGGGTGCCCATCGCCAGTGGTGTGTGGGAGGTCGGGCTGCTTCAAATCCCACGTGCGACATGTGGAGGAAGAAGGTGAAATTTTTCTTCACGCGTTGTTTGTTGGGTTTGGAGCAAGCTTCATATTCGCCCTCCACGGCCTCCAAATATGGAGGCTATGAGCTTGTTTATGCTCCATAAATTATGGCGATCAAGAGTCATATGGCGACTATGATCGAGTGCCATTTTGGGTGCAAACTCAACATATTTCCAGTTATTACGGGGACTAGTAGACAGAGGCACGTCGGCACGCCGCGCCCGTCGTGAAGCCTCTGTGTGTGGTTGTCTTATTTTTCTGATAGAAGAAAGGAGGGCAGTGGGTAAGCAAGCTGACAGTTGGTAATGTGCAAGCTAATTTAACTTACATAAATACCGACATGTACGAAAAAATAGTTCACCCATGGTTACAAACACTTGTCTATTTATATTAAAGGTTCCAGCCAAAGTTGTTCCTATCATGGTAGTCAAAGTTTGAAAATCATCTCGTTCAACCAAAAGTTGTACAAAATGAAGCTTCGTTCAAATCTAAGGAATTTTTTTACATTTTAAAGATCACATTTTACAGATAATACCCCATCCTACAACGGTTGAAAATTTGTATTAGTGAATGAAGTAAAATACAGAAGAAGGAAAAACGCCACAAAAGTGAATAAGAAAATAGAAAGGATTAACCTTTATACAAAGGTCCGCTCATTTCGGCTCAGTGTTGCCAGCCCAGTCAAAAAACCAACAATGTGATTGTTTAATGCTTACAAATTTTAGTTCACAAAACAGCAAAAACGAATGAAAATACTTTAGTAAAAAGATAGAACCTTTGGTATTATAGTGCATTGATGATTTGTTTATACATGATATTTTGATTAATATTTATTGCATCCCATAGCCCTAATCGTGAGAAATAGTACGCACGAGCAACGGAATTAGATATGCATTATCAACCAAAATTAAGTATAATTCTCACAGTCTTAAACGATAGTAACATGGAAACTCTAAGGCACATAATTTTCTTTGATTTGCTTATTTTATGGTGTCCTGCAGAAAAACTTGCTAGATATCGGATCATAATTAACCTAACTTTATATAGAAGGTAGAATGATAAAAAAAAATCCTACCCCTTGTACTACTCACAACATTATATTGACAGGGTGTACGTGTTTGCTGTTCATAGGGGTGTGTGTATGTCAGCATATGTGTTGTATAGTATCGGCACTTGTGCTCGCATTTTTCTGGATTTATTTCAAACTCTCCGAATAGTGTTATAGGGGTAGGGTGTGGTGCATACGTTCATAGAGGTGAATGTATGTGAGCATCTGCGAAACGTTATATGAATGTGGTGTACGTGTGTGCCATTCATAGGGGTATGTGTATGTCAACATATGTGTTGTACAGTGTTGGCACTTGTGCTCGTATTTTTCTGAATTTACTTCAGGCTCTCTAAATAGCGTTATAGGGGTAGAATATATGTGCATGCATTCATACAGGTGAGTGTATGTGAGCATCTGCGTTGTACCGTGTTGAAAACAAACTAAAAAGAAAACCAAGTAGTAACCAAACAAAATACCAACACTGTCATCTAGGAAAACACTCACGCCAAAGTACTTCAAATGTATGGCATCAACGCTAACTTAGTAGCTTGCGATATTTGTTCAGTGAAAGGAGACGTTCACGTCGACTACGAAGGCGCATGCGGTGGCTTCATCAATCTCAAGATGTTGTGTCGGCTTAGTATCTTAAAGGTTCTTGTAATTACAGGATGTGCGTATGTGTTCATAGGAGTGAGTGTATATGTGTATATGTGAACATCTACGGTGTACTAAAAAGTAGCAAACACAAAAGGAAAGCCCTAGTAATGAACAAAATGAAAACAAATGTGAGCATGTTCGTTGGCAGTGGTGTTCACATTTTCATGGGCGATATTCGTTCAGTGATGGAGATGTTTCCGTTGATTACAAAGACGCTTGTAATGATTTCGCCAATCTCAATATGTTGTGTTGACTCAGTACCTTAAAAAAATTCATAAGCGTAGGGTGTGCGCGTGTGCGTTCATAAGGTGAGTGTATGTGTGTATATGTGAGCATCTGCGTTGTATTTTTTTTTCGTTTTTTGAAAAAGGGTCAGGCCCCGGCCTCTGCATCAGAACGATGCATACGGCAATATTATTAATAATAAGCAAAACATTTTACAAAAGTTTTCATGTCTCAAAAGCAAAAATGCTCACAAAGAGCATAAGCAACTTGACAGGAAAGCCATAACCGACAGACAAAAATATAAGATAGGAAACTAAAAACATATCCTATTACATGACCGCCATCCAAACCGCTTGAAGATATCGTGAGCTGCCGTCACCCATCGGATAGATCCAGTAACCAAACGCATTTGTCCCGTAGTATTGTGTTAAAAAACAGTAGCAAAGACAATAAAAATCACATTAGTGAACATAATGTAAAACTAAAACATGTCAATTAGAAAGACATGTAAATCAATCTCTATGAGTCATAGTTCTTCAAGGCTAGTTACGTAGCTTCTCACGTGACAATATTTTAAATAAAACAGAAGTTCAAGGAAAAACCGGTGATGGATCAGAAAAAAAAAACTTGGACACGTGTCGACGTGAGATAGAGCTCCCGCAAACACTTGGAACTCGCAAGAGGAGGCCCTCCTTATCCACTTTAATTATCTTACATATGATGGTCATATACCTAAAAGGACTTTCGCTCCGCTTTATCTACTATACCTAAATAGGAGCACCTCACTACCTGATTTCTTAGCCCTCTCATGCGTCCATGTCACTCCAAAAAATTTCTACCGTTTGATTGCCCGTGTGTGGCTGATCTGCAGCTGAGCATTGATCATCCCTGTGCGCTCGACGCTCCTTCCGTTCGCTCCTCCTCCTCGGCCCGTAGAAGCGGAAGCGCACTGCTTCTCCAACCGAAGCGTCCCTCATAAGCCGGTCGCCCCGACTCCCATCCCCCCATCTCTCTCCCCAAACGACACAAACGCCACACATTGAGAGCATGGTTAATAGTAAGCCAGCTGCTGGCTATAAGCCAGTGCCATGTCATCTACAGCCCACTTTATAGCCAACATGTACAATAGTAGATCAAAAGAGTGTACTACATTTTTATTATGTGGCCCACATTTCATTCTCACAAAGTGCCTAGGAGCACGTGCTAGAGCTGGCTCTTCATGAAGAGCCCGCTTACCTTCTCTCCCCTTTTCTTTTTCCTCCAACTAAGCAAAGGTATACTAGTTTATTCCTTATAGCTCGCTGACTCAGCTCTATTGTACTTGCTCTGATGTTCGCAGTTGAGCCCAGCCTCTTCTAGGGTTCGCGGCCGCCATCGGGAACGGAACCGGCGGCTACGGCGGCTTGCGGGGCAACGACATGATTGCAAGACCGTCGATCTAGAGGATGGAGGGAACTTTATCCGGAGGGGCATCAGCAAGCTCATCAACGTCCTCGAGGGCAAGCCAGAGCGGAGTACAACTCCGAGGACCACATGATGTTGTACATGTAAGTCGCATTCATCCCCGCCTCCCTCCGTCCATGCCTGGCATAGGCCCGGTTAGATCCGATATGATCCAGTGCTAATAGAAGGTTGCCAGTCCCCTGTTTTTCTCTTTTGTCGCACAACAAGATATAAAACATGTGCACGCAGAAGCATCTGCACGACTACTCGCAGCAGCTCTACCACAAGTGCCATGAGTCCTTTGAGGAGTAAATCTCGGCCACGGTGAGATGAATCGCCTGCTCTCGCCGATACGTACATGCGTGTCATCTGTACAGATTATCCCCTATTTTCTCTCTGTGTGTGTGTGGTTGTGTGTCGGTGTTGTTGATTTTCCGGTCGAATGAGTCAAGGCCAAGCTGATAGTGTTTCCAATCTCAACTGATGTTTTTGCATTTATGTATTTTTTATTTTTTTGGTACAGGTAGAGCGTCAGGTTGGGTTATCTTACTCGCTGCGAATGATTACATTCTTATCTTACTATGTACTAACACATCAGATCCTCTCTTGAATTATTTTGTTCCTTGCCAATTTGAAACAAACCTTCCTATTAGAATTCCAGTGTAGTATCTTTTATGTAGTACAGGTATTAATTTACATAAGTGCATCTAATTTCCGCTTCATCTTGACATTGGATACATACATAGTTTCTGTCTGAATGATTTTTCTTTCGTCCATCTTTTCATTTGTGCTATATTGTTGGCCATTAGTCCATCTTGGTAATGGTAATTTGGTTGTTCTTCAGATTTGCAGGTTGGTGATTGTTGCCTTTGCTGCATTGGTTGGTTTAAAATTCAGTTAAACAATGTGACTTTGCTCTAGAAGTTTTCGTCTATGGGGCAAGAGTATTTTTTCTCCTATAGTTATTTTGTTCTAGAAGATAGTTACCGAATTACTTTCATTTTGACGATACAACAATAAAAAGAGAATAGTTGTTCAGCTCAAGGAACAAGATAAGTGCACATACATGGATCTAACATCCAAATTTATTCCTTTTATATTCAGCTATAGCTATGCTGATTCTGATGCACTATTTTCATGTATATAAGATGCGAGTGCTATCATTGATAGGCTTATTTGTTCCAAATGTTTGTATTAACATTATTGTTTCCATTCTATTGAAGTCATGCTTTTTTGCATGCACATCCTTTGAAAGATAAGTTTTTTCCACGAAAAGGGAAATGTTTTGATGCACAGTAAGTCTCCATTTTTCTTTACACAATTTATTTCTTCACATTAAGCAATTTAGCAAAAAAACATCCTGCAGCATCGCCCGGGGCACTCGCATTATCATCGTAAAACCTCTTTTTTGTTGACATGTGTTTCTGTAATGTTGCAGATAGTATGACATTGAGAGCCGTGTGCTTGCATCGGTTTGTTACTTCCCTTTTACCTGATTGCATAGGAAAACAAGACAAGAGTATGATTCTGCTACTACCATTCTTGGCATTGGCACTTGGGGTTAACAGGTCCATCCATTGCTCATATAACTTTTGGTATGCTCATATTCAGTTCTTCTTTGTATGAATTTGTATATGCAAGGATGTTTGATGCAAGATAATTAAGAAAATAAAATTGTATTTTGTTTAGAATTTTAGGCTGCGGTTCATGTTTGCATCTAGAGTAGTTATTTTTTATTACTATTGACTAATTGACACTTTTTCCAGTAAGTTTATGGCATTTCTAGGCGCAGATAGACTGATAATTGGAGTTAGGGGATATCGGCATATCAGCCACATCGGGTGACCTTCACAAGTTCAGATAATACTTACCTCTAGGGAGAAGGACTTTTCTCTGGTGCTTCCAGATTCTTGGACAAAGATTTGTGGAATTGTAATACATTGACTACTTCTGCAACACTACTATTGTACACACTGATAGTGACAATATTTGGATGGTTAATCTTTTTGCATCAATAAAACTTAACAATTGCTTTTACCATTACTTCCCCAACCTTCTCGACTACACATCTTTTATAAAAAAAGAAGTCTTTTTGTGTGTAGTGTCTCTTTATTAACTCAAAATTCCAATGGATGTTTTTATTGCAATGAAGCATATAATAATGCTCGAAATAATTACTTTTAGCATACAGTCCCACAGCAACGCGCGGGGTATCATGTAGTATACACAATGAGGAGGTCCTCTTACAAAGTAGATAAAAAATAAAACAAGATTGCAGAGAAGCCCTACCTATCTCAAAGGGACCTAGACTATTGACAAGAAATGGAACCAGACTTCTAGGGAAATCACCGGACACCGATGCACCGCTCATGCCAAGTTGTCATAGGGGCCTATACCATCCTGTTCTAGAGTGTGGAGTGTCGATCCTACCTACGGACAGCGCGCGGACTCGAATGGTGCCAACAAGGAAACATGTAAAAGATTAGGAGGCAAGCGAGACCGCCTAATGCCAGAGTTAAAGACGCTTCGAGATATGAACCTAACTAGCTCATCGATATCGACGAAGCGTGACCGGAATAAACCTGGGCTCCATGGCAACGTCGTCAATAGGGTGATGGCGCAACGTGTCGCCGCCGCCGAGACCGAAGATCGGTCAAGCGTTTTCATCCAAATCCCTGCGGCGGGAGAGGGACCATAGCGACATCCTCAAGATGGACGCGACACCCACGAGCATCGCCGCCGCTGGCGTTGAAGAGCAGAGCTTTGACCTCAAGCCTCCCACCCACGTCACACCGAGGAATCCCAAGCACCGGTCCACCCCGACCAGTGGCGAGTCCAGTAGGAGGGCCTCCACAGACTAGAGCCTACCCTCCAAATATACAGAAAAAATCACTACTACGCGTCCTAGCCCAGCAAGTCAGCAACCCAATCTCTCATTCTCAGCCTGATCAACACCAACAACCCACAGGCAAGTAGCGAACAGCACAATAGCAAATATATAGTAGCAATTTGGCAAATTTTGAGCTTATTTGAAGAAAAAGTACTGAGAGATAATGAGTATATTTTGCTAAATAAATTCAGAATTTGGTTAAAATTGTATATATACTTCTTTAGAAGTATCTAGGGAATACTTCATGTTTCCACTAGTAATTTAGGAAAGTTTTTTACCTTGTTTGGAGCAAAAAAGGACTAGGAGATAACGACTACTTAGGTAGATAGATTTAAACTTCCGTTCAAAATTTTATATTAAAAAACCTAGAAAATTAGTACATATGTTTTTATTAGTACTTTGGCAAAATATTAGCTTATTTGGACAATAGGATTAGGAGATAATGTTTTTTTACCGAAATGTTTTTTTAAATGATGTTAGTTTTCTCGCCGTTAACTTTGAGCCCACCCTTCGTTTTCTTTCTGGGTTCGCCACTGACCCCGAGGATAGGCTTGTTGCCATGAAGCCAGACCTCCACTTGGAGCCACCACAGCCGAAGTACCAACAACATCATGACCACCCACCGCTACATCCTGGCCGCCCACACGACCAAGGAACGTTGCCAAGAAGCTCGTTGGAGAGCCAACCAGACAGACCACCACTCGGGGCCGCTGCTCCAGTGTCCAATGCCCCACCCTCGCCTCCGCATACGAGCACCAATTACCAATCCACACACACATCAGTAACCCGCGGCGGGACGGAAAGGTCCCTCCTTTCTAGTCCCACGACACACTTTGGACAAAGCCGCACCTTGCGACGGCGGCACCATGTGGCCCGATGACGACTCTGCTAGGGTTGCTCTTGGCCTGTTTTTCATACGAATACCCTGTAATTTGTAGAGTTCGCTTCCTTTTTTTCTTTTCCTCCCAAAACTTTCGCCGATAACTTTCGCAAAGTAGCCTTTCATAGTCATACTAATGTGGAGGGAAAAAAGGAAAGGAAAGACGCTACGTACTCCTGCCGACACGAAGGCGAAACTAGAGAGTTGGATCCCATCGTGAACTGGGACATGGTCCACCCCCTGCGGCTGCGCGTGGGCGTGGCCGCGTGGCCGTGGCCGTGGGGCTAGACCCCGACGTGCCCAGCGGAGCTTCATATGGGTGTTTGGGGTGCTATGGTAGGAGATTCAGAACGGAAGCACGGCAAATGAGTGCCATATTTAGCTGGTACACGGTGGACCTGCGTCTCTACGCGGCCACACGCGTCTCCTGTTGGTGCATACGTCATGTTTGCTCAGAGCAGCTGAAAGTTCTCGTAGAAAACAGGAGAAAATACAACACACGTAATGCGCAGAGATAGTAAATCATATCGCTGAGATCAGATGACAATACGTTTTTTCTTTTTGTAAAAGTACTAAGTTGACAACGCTAGCTGTATTCCCCACGTGGCGATAATGGTGATTATTTTTAGTGCCGAGTTGGGGCGGGAGTATCGTAATGACCTCACCCGCACTACAACCTTATAGACTGGCTGCCAATTTTTTTTCTAATGTGATTACATGTCAATATCACCCGATAAAAGAAGTATATCGTCTATTTTGCTTAGATAAATGTCAGTCACAAAAAGGTTGGCACGTCACCGATGCATGCTAGACTCATTACGAAAAGGGAGCCAAAAGCGAGCACGGTGAAACTGTGAACTTCAGTGGCTGGGTACGGCTGTTTCCATTGGCTCCACAGCAGCAGGTTCGCAACGGCAATAGATCACCATGTCCTTTTTTTGGGCGCCACACGAACATTTAGCAAAATTCAACCGGGATAAACCGGGATTAGAGAGTACTACGGTTTCAGGAATTTTGAGTTTAAGGTTTAATTCAGAATTACAGTATAAATTCAAGGATTATTTTAGATTTTATTTTCCACAAAAAAGAATCTCGGCTGCCGTGCCCACCCGGGATCATTCGGGATTTCCCATTATAATCATGTTGCTATTGCTCATGCCCCACTTGGAGCACTTGTTGCTCACTACCACCGAAGGGGACAGGTGATTCAGAAGTGGGTCAAAGACATTACCCGATTTATTGAGAGCAAAAAAAGCACCAACTTGAATATGTATCCTTTGCTTTTTATCAAGACGGCCAAGTGGCATGTACAGTTCGGAGCCGAGGCAAGCCACAATTCTGGAGCTCGGGATTACACAACAATTTTACGGATAATGCCACCACATAATCTATGTAGGAAAGCTGCAAAATCCACGTGTACAAAAGCAAGTTGAGCTGGCTCCAACGTTGTTTCCTTTTGTCGTGTACTTCTAGTGTGTTGATTCGAAAGTTAGCACCACGTTTTGTGGGACCATACAAAATTTTGAAGCGTATGGGAGAAGTTGCCTACAAGTTGGAATTGCCCGAAAGATTGTCAGGAGTTCATGTTGTGTTCCACGTTTTCCAGTTTAAGAAGTGCCACGCAGAGATGGCTGATATACCGCTGAGAGATACAGTGCCGCGGAAAGCGATTCAGTTGGATAGTGATTTGACCTATGAGGAGAAACCAGTCAAGATTCTCGAGTATGCCAGCCGAGTCACCCGCAACAAGGTTATTAAGTTTTGCAAAGTTCAGTGGAGCCACCACACCGAGGATGAAGCCACCTGGGAGCGAGAGGAAGATCTGCTGAAGGACCACCCTCACCTATTTTCTAACCAACCCGAATCTCGAGGGCGAGATTCATCTTAGGGGGTAGGTTTGTAACATTCCAAATTTTTAATTTGGAATGTTATACACTAGATCACCAATGCATATCATATTTTATTTGCTTTTGGTTTGATCCTGGAAATTCTACGCAACTCAAGGACCCTCAGAGAGAGTTGGGGATTTCATTATTTTCATATTTGGGTTTCTCAAATTTTGAAAATAGGATCATTTGATTTTATTTATTTTATCTTTAATTATTTCTATTAAAAAAATATGAGAGAGGGAATAAAATGACTTTCCCAAAAATAAAGAAATATTAAGGATTTAATAGAAAAATCAAATAAGATTTATTTTGGAGTTTTGCTATTTTATTTGAATTTAGGAAAAATTACACGTTTTTCAAAACTGCATTTTAGGGCCAAGAAAATGTTCGTCTCATTCTAAATATTTTATTTAGACGGTGAAAGTTTATTTTGGCATTTTTAGATTTTTATTTATTTATCTAGAATTTATTTTCTATTCGGCAGATTTATTTAAAAAAAATCCCGCGCCCGACTGGGCCGAAGGCCCAGCCGAGCTAGGCCGGCCCGCCCCCGCGCCGCCGCCTCCGCGCCACGCGCCGCCTGATGAAGTCATGTACCTAGGGTAGGGTCATGGTCCTACCCTAGGTACCCTACCCAAGGACATCCTTAGAAGAAGCTACCTTCCAGTCGACCAAGAGGGACTTCACTCGACCAAGAGGGACTTCACTCGACGATGGAGATAGCCAGTCGACCATGAAGCTAACCACTCGACGGCTAGGAGACCTAAAGTCACTCAACACGCAACGGTCTGTCATTAAGTAGCTTTAATAGTCTTCATGGTGTTTTATGAGGGCGTTACCAGTAACCCCCTGTCTTAATGTACTTTAAACCCTGCATAACTGAGGGCCGGAGGGGTCTGGCGAACTCTATATAAGTCACCCCCTCCTCAGTGTAAAGGGTTCGCACCCCTGTAACTCATATACACAGAAACCAGTCGACCGCCTCTGGGCTCCGAGACGTAAGGCTATTACTTCCTCCGAGAAGGGCCTGAACTCGTTAAACACTCGTGTGTACAACTACTCTATAGCTAGGACCTTGCGTCTCCATACCTACCCCCATTCTACTGTCAGACTTAGAACCACGACAGTTGGCGCCCACCGTGGGGCAGGTGTCTTAGCGACTTTTTGGAGAAGTTGCAATTTGTCCGATTGCCTTCATCATGGTTTCTGGCGGAGCTCTGGTCGAGGGCCGCGAGATCCGTCTCGGTGCGCTCGCTTTCATCGCCGACGACTCCGCTTGGCTCCAGGAGGCACCACTCGACATCGATGCGCTCCCCGTCCGCGGGGCGACGCACTTTCGGGCGTGTGTCCGCGGCGTCCTGCTGCGGCAGCCGTCGACTCCATACCGGTTGACTCTGTGTCGTCCTCCCTCCCTGTCTCCCACCAGCGCAAGCGCTCCGGTCGGTCGAGACTTCAGCGGTGGGTGAGACACGCAGTGGCTCGCCAATTGGCCACCACCCAAGTCGCGGCAATTGAGCCCGACGAGTCTCTCTACGGCCTGTTCGATCTGTCAACTGGCTCCGTGGAGACTACATCCGAGTGCGACAGCAGTGATCCAGCGGTGGAGGTCCTGATGGTCAACGGGCCTCGTAGCCCTCCCGGTTTCCCCCGCACTGACGGTATGGACGACGGAGGCGACCCCGCACAGGCCCACGAAGAGTATCAACCCGAGCCACTCACTTCTCAGCAAAGAGAAGATCTTCGCCGCCGGAACATGGATGCCCTGCATACTCCCATCGCAGGAGAAACTCCTGAGGCTCGTGCTTTGGAAGAGGCGCGTTTGGCCAACTTGGCTGAACGCACTCGACTGGAGAACCTCCAGCGGGCACTCGACGAGCGTGCACGTCAACGAGTACCTGACTCCAGACGACGTCAGCTCTTTCCGCAACCGACTCAGGTATATCGAACCCCAATTTAGAATTTGGCAGCTGCAGCCCATATAGCAGAGTCAATTCAGCCCTCTCAGTCGGAGGCTGGAAGAGGCTTGATGCAGATCAGGGATTTGCTTCGGGCGGCAGGAGATCAGAATTCAGTTGTGTCACAGTCGCGCAACAGGATTCACAGTCGATCCGTCGCTACAAATACTGTTCAGTCGGCTCACAGCCCAAGGTCACCTCCGAGGCGCGTGGGACGTGAAGGCCGGCGGGACCACTATGATGACCGATTTGACCGTGATGATAGGCTTCGAGTGCCCACTCCTTCCCCGAGAAGTGGGTCTAACGCCCATCGGCAGCAAGATGACAGGCGCCAGTTCAGTGTTGGGCGGAGGGCTCCGGTCGATCCCAGAGAACCAGGCTTTGACGCGAGATCCGTCATCGTGCAAGGTTTGGTCGACCGGAATAGATCTCATAGAGGTGGCCATGAGAGAGATGTACCCACTAGCAGCCGAGTCCATGTCTCAGGTCCAGAATGCTTTAGCAGATCCATCAGAGCCGCAGTGATACCCCCCAACTTCAGGCTGGCGACTGGGGTAAGTAAGTTCACCGGAGAGTCCAAGCCTGAGACTTGGCTTGAAGATTACCGAGTGGCTGTACAGATTGGTGGCAGTAATGATGAGGTGGCCATGAAGCATTTGCCACTCATGCTAGAGGGTTCAGCCAGGGCGTGGTTGAATCAGTTAGCTCCTAGCAGCATTTACACCTGGGAAGATCTTTCCCGAGTGTTCGTCAGGACGTTCGAGGGAACTTGCAAGCGACCGGCCGGATTGACAGAGTTGCAAGTCTGCGTACAAAAGTCGAGTGAAACATTGAGAGATTACATCCAGAGATGGATCACTTTGCATCATACCATGGAGAATGTGTCGGACCATCAAGCGGTCTGCGCCTTCAAGGATGGTGTCAAGAACAGAGAGTTGAGCCTGAAGTTTGGTCGAACCGGAGATATGACCCTGGGTCGAATGATGGAGATTGCCACCAAATACGCCAACGGTGAAGAAGAGGACAGGCTCCGGAGTGGCAAGTATAAGCCGAGTCAGTCGGAAAAAGGAAACTCTAGTCGGAAGCAGAAGCGGAAGGCCGAGCCAGCTGCTCCTGGAGAGGCTCTGGCCGTGACTCAGGGCAAATTCAAAGGGAAGCCCAAAGGATCTTGGAACCCCAAGAAGGTAAAGGATAAAGAAGGAAATGACGTGATGGATCTACCCTGTCACATCCACACGAAGAAAGACGAAGAGGGTAACTTCATCTACCCGAAACATACCACTCGCCAGTGCCGGCTCTTAATCCAGCAGTTTCAAGGGAAACAGCCCAAGGACAAAGAGAAGGAGTCGGACAAGGCTAAGGACAAGGAGGACAGTGATGGAGAGTACCCTCATGTCAATTCCACCCTGATGATTTTTGCTGACGTAGAGAGCAAAAGTCGACTGAAAGTGATCAACCGAGAGGTCAATATGGTCGCCCCGGCGACACCAAGCTATCTGAAATGGTCGCAAACTCCCATTACGTTTGACCAATCCGATCACCCCACTCACATTGCCACCCCTGGGAGGCAAGCGCTGGTGGTCGACCCCGTCGTCGAAGGCACTCGACTGACGAAAGTCCTGATGGATGGCGGCAGTGGGTTGAATATACTGTATGCAGAGACGCTCAAGGGAATGGGCATTCCGATGTCTAGGCTCAGCTCCAGCAACATGAGTTTTCACGGAGTCATTCCTGGGAAGAAGGCTGAGTCACTCGGTCAAATAGCTCTGGATGTAGTGTTCGGTGACTCGAAGCATTTCCGCAAGGAGAAGCTGACGTTTGAAGTCGTGGATTTCCAGAGTGCTTATCACGCTATTTTGGGAAGACCAGCCTATGCCCGCTTCATGGCTCGACCATGTTATGTGTACCTCAAATTAAAGATGCCTGGCCCCAAGGGCGTGATCACTATCACTGGCAGCCGAAAGAAGGCAGAAGAGTGTTTCCAGAAAGGCTCGAAGATCGCGGATGCCCAGATAATAGTAGTAGAGCTGGAGGAATATAAGAAGAATGCAGATCCGAGTGATTTGCTGCGGGCCAAGAAGCCCGCCACAGAGTCAGCATTCCAATCGTCAGGGGAGACGAAGCCAGTTCATATCCAACCGACTGACCCCAACGCAGCTCCAACCCATATTTCCACAATACTCGACTCTAAATAGGAAGAAGCGCTCATCCAGTTCCTCCGTGAGAACTGGGACATCTTTGCATGGAAGCCAGCTGAGCATCGCCTTAGAGTCAACTCAAAAGCGAAACCTGTTAAGGAACATCTTCGATGGTCCGTTGTTCAGAAGAAAAAAGCCATTGGCGAGGAGGTGGCTCGACTCCTTGCAGCAGAGTTTATCCGAGAGATATACCACTCCGAGTGGCTCGCCAATGTCGTCATGGTTCCCAAGAAGGACAACTCACTTCGCATGTGCATTGATTTCAAACATATCAATCGGGCCTGCCCAAAAGATCGTTTTCCTCTCCCTCGCATCGACCAAATTGTCGACTCGACTGCGGGGTGCGAGAGATTGTCTTTTTTAGACGCCTATTCCAGGTATCATCAGATCCGTTTGTATGGACCCGACGAAATCAAAACAGCTTTCATCACTCTATTCGGGTGCTTCTGCTATATCACCATGCCATTCGGTCTCAAGAATGCCGGAGCCACGTTCATGAGAATGATTCAAAAGTGTTTACTCACTCAAATCAGTCGGAATGTGGAAGCATACATGGATGATATCGTGGTCAAGTCATGAAAGGGTTCCGACCTGTTGACTGGCCTAGCTGAAACATTTGCCAATCTCAGGAGATATGATATCAAGCTCAATCCTTCAAAGTGCACATTCGGAGTGCCTGGCGGAAAGTTACTCGGTTTTCTCGTTTCAGAGCGAGGAATCGATGCTAACCCAGAAAAAGTTAGCACCATACTCCGAATGAAACGCCCTGTGTGTGTGCACGATGTCCAGAAGCTTACTGGATGCTTGGCCGCGTTAAGTCGATTCATCTCTCGCCTCGGTGAAAAGGCATTGCCTCTTTACCGACTGATGAAGAAGGCAGACAAGTTCGATTGGACTCCAGAAGCTGATGCAGCGTTTGCCGAGCTAAAAGCTCTGCTCTCCACCCAGCCGGTGCTTGCTGCTCCAATCAGCAAAGAGCCTATGTTGCTTTACATTGCAGCCACAAGACAAGTCATCAGTACAGTACTTACGGTCGAGCGGGAAGAAGAAGGTAAAACCTTCAAAGTTCAACGCCCAGTGTATTATCTCTCTGAAGTTTTGACCCCATCGAAGCAAAGATATCCTCATTATCAGAAGCTCGTATATGGGATCTACATGACCATGAAGAAGGTTGCTCATTATTTCTCTGATCATGACATTACAGTCTTCAGCGACGCACCATTGTCAGAGATTCTGCACAACAGAGATGCAACTGGTCGAGTGGCTAAATGGGCGATTGAACTCCTTCCCCTTGATACCAAATTTGAGGCAAAGAAAGCCATTAAGTCCCAGGCTATAGCAGATTTCCTTGCCGAGTGGATTGAACAGCAGCAGCCGACTCAAGTTCACTCGGAGCATTGGACCATGTTCTTTGATGGCTCTAAGATGTTAAATGGTTCTGGTGCTGGGGTAGTTTTGGTTTCTCCCCGAGGAGATAAGCTCAGATATGTGCTCCAGATCCACTTTGATTCCTCCAATAATGAAGCAGAATATGAAGCACTTTTGTATGGGTTGCGCATGGCCATTTCACTCAGCGTCCGTCGCCTTATGGTTTATGGCGACTCAGATTTGGTGGTCAATCAGGTGATGAAGGGGTGGGACGTTAGAAGCCCAGCCATGACTGGATACTGCAATGCAGTGAGGAAGCTCGAAAAGAAATTCGAAGGGTTAGAGCTCCATCACGTTCCCCGACTGAAAAATCAAGCAGCCGATGACTTGGCGAAGATAGGTTCCAAGAGGGAAGCCATTCCGAGTGGTGTGTTTTTGGAGCATGTTCACACACCATCGGTTCAAGAAGATCCTTTCACTGAAGAAGTCCCGCAGCCCAAAAGCGCCACAGATCCAACTGAAGTCGAGGTCCCAGCTGTGGTCGACTTGATCATGGAAGTTTTGGTCATCACTCCCGATTGGACAGTGCCCTATATCGCCTATATTTTGAGAAAAGAACTCCCCGAGAATGAAGAAGAGGCTCGGGAGATCGTCCGCCGATCCAAAGCCTTCACCGTCATGAGGGGTCAGTTATACAGAGAAAGTGCGACTGGAGTCAGCCAGAAATGCATAACACCGGAGGAAGGTCGAATGATTCTCAACGACATCCACTCGGGGACCTGTGGCCATCATGTGTCTTCTCGGACCATCGTGGCTAAAGCATACCGAGCTGGTTTTTATTGGCCCAGAGCGAATGAAATGGCAAAGGAGATAGTCGACAAGTGTGAAGGATGTCAATTTTACTCCAATATGTCACACAAGCCCGCCTCAGCTTTAAAGACCATACCACTTGTTTGGCCCTTTGCAGTATGGGGGTTGGATATGGTCGGCCCTTTGAGAACAGGCAGAAGCGGTTTCACCCATGTGCTGGTAGCAGTCGACAAGTTCACCAAGTGGATTGAGGCCAAACCCATCAAGAACCTCGATGCCGGTACCGCTGTCAGCTTTATCAGAGAATTGATATTCAGATATGGAGTCCCGCACAGCATCATCACTGACAACGGGTCAAACTTCGATTCCGAAGAATACAGAGCTTTCTGCACGTCTCAAGGCACACGAGTCGACTATGCTTCAGTCGCCCATCCACAGTCGAATGGACAGGCAGAACGAGCCAACGGCTTGATTCTCAAAGGGTTGAAACCCCGTTTGATGCGTGATCTCAAACATGTGGCTGGTGCATGGGTAGACGAACTTCCCTCGGTGCTTTGGGGGTTAAGGACCACGCCCAACCAGTCGACTGGAAGAACTCCATTCTTCTCGGTCTATGGAGCTGAAGCAGTCTTGCCGAGTGACCTTCTCCACAATGCTCCTCGGGTCGAGCTCTACACCGAAGCTGAAGCAGAACAAGCACGACAGGATGCAGTCGACCTTTTAGAGGAAGAAAGAGAGATGGCTCTGATCCGATCGACCATTTATAAACAAGATTTGTGTCGCTTCCACGCCAAAAACGTGAAGAGTCGAGCCTTCCAGGAAGGAGATTTGGTCCTCCGGGTGGATCAGCAAAAACCACACAAGCTTGCTCCTTCTTGGGAAGGACCCTTCATCGTCACCAAGGTTCTCCACAATGGAGCATATCGTCTTTACAATGTCGAGCATCAGATCGACGAGCCCCAAGCTTGGAACGCGGAGCTCCTCCGCCCCTTTTACACTTAAGTATTCACTCGGATGAGTTGTAATAAAAGTATTTCTGTAGTTTATTTATCAAAGACAAGATCTTTATTGTTTTCCCAGTAATTGTTATTACTTTTGTCCACATAAAACAATCCCCCAGTGGGTGGCTTGGTTGCGAATCTGATTCACCTAAGTCTGTAAAAAAAATCCTAACCGAGTGGTGAGCCAGCCTCCCACTCGAAGGCTTAGCTGCGAAATCCGTTTTGCCTAAGTCAAACAAAATCCTAACCGAGTGGTGAGCCAGCCTCCCACTCGAAGGCTTAGCTGCGAAATCTGTTTAGCCTAAGTCAAACAAAATCCTACCGAGTGGTAAGCCAGCCTTCCACTCGGAGGCTTAGCTACAGTCCAAGTACTCGCCTAAGTTTTTGAAAATCCTACCGAGTGGTAAGCCAACCTACCACTCGGAGGATTAGCTGCAGTAAAAGTACTCGCCTAAGTTAAACAAAATCCTACCGAGTGGTAAGCCAGCCTTCCATGTCAGGACCCCGACTCGATGTCACATCGATCTAGCTGGTAACACCTCATATCACTTTGCGGCCTCACGCACGGTATCCCCACGGGTGTCGTCTTACCTTTTCCCGGGACCGTTTGCGCCTTTTGGCTCGCGTATATGAAAGTGTCGCTAGCATCCATATGATAAAGAGCCCGGGCTGACATGACTAGTCGTAAACCCAAAGTGGCACAGACTTACAGGGACAGGCATCCATGACCCAGCTTCGAACGTGTCGGTCATCAGCAAGTGGGTCCGGGCTGTAGCACTGGGCTAGCAGGACTCCGGTAAACCGGGCTGTAGCGGGCTAACAGGACTCCGGTACTCAAAGCGTGACATTTCCCCGAAGGGACAGACACAGGAACGAAGAAGGACACATGCCGGCCAGCCTAAGTGTTCCAGAGCAGTAGCAAGCTACCATGGCTCAGCGGTAACACTAGGAGACATTTCCCGGTAAGAGAGGCTACTAAAGATAAACAACTAGATAGTCAGATTCCACACATACCAAGCATTTCAGTCATACACACAATATGCTCGATATGTGCAAATACAACGAAGCATCACAACATTACTCTATGACACAAGTACTTTATTTAAGGCTCAGTGAGCCATACATAACATACACACAAAGGTACGGGTCTCACGACCCAACATACAAGTCATACAATCATACAAGCCAGCAGCGGAAGTAACTTGTCTGAGTACAGACAACTAGTAAAATAAAAGAGGCTTGGAAAGCCTCTGGCTATACTATGTGGTCCTTCACAAGCTCAGGGTCACCACCTGGGTCTTTAGCCTACTCGTTGATGTCAACGTCTACATAGAACCCATCAGAAGGGGTTGCAGCGTCTTCTGTAAAAATGTAGATTATAGCAACATGAGTACAAAGGTACTCAGCAAGACTTACATCAGATCCTACATACATGCATAGTATCAAGAAGGGTTGGTGGAGTTATTGCAGCAAGCCAGCTTTGACTCTTGGCTAGACTATCCTACGATACTCCAACTTGAAATGGTTTTGCGCACACGAGTCCACTACTCACCACTTCAATACACTACCGAGGATCCACCTCCGTCTTCCTACGGAAGAGCCATCCTCGGCACTCACACTTATCTTGAAGGCTTTTAGTAGTTTCCATTTACTTGTCTATGAACTGTATAGGCAACCAAGTAGTCCTTTACCGCGGACGCGGCTATTCGAATAGATCATGATAACCCTGCAGGGGTGTACTCCTTCATACACGCTCTCACCACTTACCGTCGTTTACACGACATGTACTCGGCAACCTTCAAGCGGAAGCCCAACGTGGGTGTCGGCCACGACCTACCTAATCACCTAAGCCTCCAGTTCAGGTTTATCGCCTATCCAGGTTCCATCCGCAGGGAGTCCGGCCGAGGTTTCCCATACGGCCCCGAACGATGTGAACAGGGTTCCCGAGATACCTGACGGGTATTCGGTACACCGTGCCACGTACCTACCGCATCACAGCCCACCCCTACGGTCAGCGCTGTCCACGGCCTCCAGTAGGCTACAAACACCAGAAACTACTTGCAACTCCTGGACGGAGAACTAGGGTGAATAAGAAGCCGAGAGGGTCCATTGGTTTCGGGCCCAATGCATGGTAGTAGCTGATTCTTAAATCACACATACAGATCTCAGTGCTTAAGGTCGGCTTCAATGAAACAACCCACCATGTACTCCTACATGGCCTCTCATCGATACCTTTACCAAATCGTGTTCACCACACCACTCTCATTACCGACATAATCATTTCACTCTAGCCCATCACCCAGATGAACCAGACCTGACACGACTCTAAGCATAGCAGGCATAGCAAGGTAGGAACAACACATACATATGGCTCAATCAACTCCTACACATGCTAGTGGGTTTCATCTAGTTACTGTGGCAATGACAGGTCATGCAGAGGAAATGGGTTCAACTACCGTAGCACACAGCAGTTTGAATCGTGTTGTCTTAATGCAGTAAAAGAGAGCAGGAGCGAGAACATGGAATTGTATGGATATGATCAAATGGTTGGTTGCTTGCCTGATGGTTCGATGCACGGATACGGTTCTTCGTTAGGGTAGTCACGGTACTCCTCGGGGACAGATCCTGTCGTAAAGGATAACGATACACAGGCATCACCAAACAATGTGCAACAATATGATGCATGCATGAAACATGGCAATATGAGTGTGTTGGGCTAATGCAACTAAAGCCAGAAGGGTTTGAACAAATTTGAGTCAAAGATTCAAATTTCAATTTCAAATATGGCCTTTTAAAGTGCTTTTCCTTGTTCTGATTAAAACATCCATTTAACTTGTTGGATCATGCATGAAAATAGTACAGATGGATAGATTGGATTTTTCTGATCATTTTTCATATATAATTTGTCCAATTTGGAGTTACAGAATAAAAGTTATGAATTTTTGAAGTTTAATTAATATTCTGGAATTTCCTGATTTAATTTAAATCCAGAAATATCATTTACTGCGTTAGCCTGACGTCACAGTGACATCAGCAGGTCAACAGGGCTGGCTCGGGTCAAACCTGACGTGTGGGGTCCACACGTCAGTGACACAGGGGCTAATCCCGTGTTGACCCGGGCTGGTTAGCTTTGACTAAGCCCTGGGGCCCACTTGTCAGCGTCAGTAGGTGGTGGTTTAGTGGCTAATTAACTAGGCCATGTCAGCTCGCCGGAGTTCTGGCCGGCGGCGACCATCAGTGCGGCGGCGATAGTGGTTTTGGTCGTTTCGGCCACCAAATGAACCGCGGAGGCCACCGGAGTGAAGCTGAGGACGACCCGCGGCTCTTGGCGGAGTCCGTTGGGGTCGGGGTGGCCGGAGTCGACGGCGGCGAGCTCGGCTGCGGCGGCCGGGGTTCGGTCGTGCACGGGAACGGTGTTGCAGGGTGTTAGGGGGGGTGTTGGAGCGTGCTACGTGCTCCTAGTGAGATGTGGAGCACGATGGCGTGCTCGGTTGGGCGCTACGGCGATCGTGGCCACGAAGGCGACATCGCCGGCGGCGTGAAGCTCTCGGCCGCGGTGGGGCTAGGGCCTAGGGGTCGGGAGAGAGCAGGGGAGAAGGGGGAAACGGTGGCGTAGCTCACCGCGGTTGCAGTGGGCGTTGAAGCGGGCTCGGGGACGCGTCGGAGACGACGAATTTGACGGCGACGGTGGTCGGAGTCCGAAGGGGGGAACGGCGACGTGGCGGCGATGCAGGGCTTCCGGGGACCCGTGGAGCGGTGGGGAGGAAGAAGGAGTTGAGGCGGAGCTTCTGAGCTGGTCGGGGAAGCGAGGGGTGGTCGGAGACGGTGGCTAAGGCGAACGGCGGCGACGGT
Organism: Triticum dicoccoides; assembly: GCF_002162155.2. Classification (NCBI taxonomy): domain Eukaryota; kingdom Viridiplantae; phylum Streptophyta; class Magnoliopsida; order Poales; family Poaceae; genus Triticum; species Triticum dicoccoides. The sequence goes on from NC_041387.1 coordinate 417,330,928, forward strand.
GAGCTTCGGCCGTGAGAGAGAGAGAGTGAGGGAGAGCCGGGGGAGAGTGAATGGGGTGTCGGCGAGGTCGGGGCGACGACCAGAAGACGATCCACGCGGCGCAACGGCGACCAGGGCGATGCAGAGAGGCTGGGTGGTGCGTGGCGAGCTCGGGCGCGCCATGCTCACCTCCCTGCCTGCTCTGGCGAGGGGAAGCAGCTGGCTGGCACGGGCCAGCACAGTGCTGGGCCGGCTGGGCTGGGCCGCACAGGTAAGTCTTCCCCTTTCTTTATTTCTGTTTTTATTTAATATAACTGCGACTTTGTTGAATTAAATAAAATACCTAGGCAACTCCAAAAATCACCAAACTACTCCTGGTCTATAGTTGGATTATTTCCAACATGAAACATTTTAGTTTGGAGATATTTGAGCATTTAAATATTTTATATAATTTTAAATGCCCAAATTCAAATAGTTATGATTTAATTCAAAACCCTAGGATGGCCTAGGAAAATGTGCACCACTTTTGGCAGAGGTTCTGAACCAAGGCAAAAATGATGGGCATTTTAGAAGGGCATTTCAGGTTCATTGAAAAATTATTTTAGTAAACCCTAGTTGGTTTCAGAGGGGACTGGGGGTTCTGTCATCCCCATTTCAAGTTTCTGATGAATGAGTAAACATGATGCAACACTCTAATGCATAACTAGCTAGGGTGTGACAACTCACCCCCACTCAAAAGAATCTCGTCCCGAGATTTGGGTTCCTCCGGGAAGAAGGCGGGATATTCAAGTCGAAGACGATCCTCCCTTTCCCAGGTTGCTTCATCTTTAGAATGGTGCGACCATTGAACCTTGAGAAACTTGATATTATGACGTCGCGTGGTACGTTCGGCTTGATCGAGGATACGAATGGGGTACTCTCGATAGGTAAGATTATCTTGGAGATCAAGCGTTTCGTGGTCCACTTCACGGATAGGATCCGAGAAGCAACGCCTGAGTTGAGAAATGTGGAAGACATCGTGAACTCTGGAGAGGTGCGGAGGTAGTTCCAATTGGTAGGCAACTTCTCCTCGTTTGGCAAGAATGCGAAAAGGTCCAATGTAACGAGGAGCCAATTTGCCTTTGATACCGAAACGATGGGTTCCCTTCAGAGGGGTGACCCGAAGATAAGCCTTCTCGTCAACCTCGAAAGTCATAGCCTTATGTTTTCGGTCATATTGACTCTTTTGACGAGATTGGGCTGTTTTCAACTTTTCACGAACGATACGAACTTGTTCTTCTGCTTCCTGAATCATATCCGGGCCAAAGAATTGTCTTTCCCCAGTCTCTGACCAGTTAAGGGGTGTTCGACATCGCCGTCCATAGAGGTTTCAAAAGGGGCTTTACCCAAGCTGGATTGATAGCTGTTGTTGTAAGCGAATTCGGCAAATGGAAGGCACTTCTCCCAGTCCATTCCGAACGAGATAACAGAGGCTCGAAGCATGTCTTCTAGAATCTGATTGACGCGTTCCACTTGACCACTTGACTGAGGATGGAAAGCGGTGCTAAAGGAGAGACGGGTTCCCATAGCATTTTGGAAACTTTCCCAAAATCGAGAGGTGAAAAGACTTCCTCGATCCGAATTGATTTCCAAAGGGACACCATGAAGAGACACTATTCGGGAGATGTATAAGTCTGCCAGCTGACTAGCGGTTATACTCTCACGAACAGGTAAGAAATGAGCTACTTTGGAAAGACGATCGACCACAACGAAAATAGCATTATTCCCTCTTTTGGTCCTGGGAAAACCGGTAATGAAATCCATACCAATTTTATCCCATTTCCATTCAGGAATAGCTAATGGTTGAAGGGTGCCAGCAGGCCGTTGATGCTCTGCTTTTACACGACGACAGACGTCGCAATTAGCAATATACTAAGCGATTTCTCTCTTCATCCTAGTCCACCAGAACCTCTGGCGTAGGTCCTGATACATTTTTGTGCTACTGGGGTGAATGGTGAGAGGAGATTCATGAGCTTCCTTAAGGATTAATCGCCTTAGGTTGCGCACTTTGGGAACTACTAGTCGATTCCCGAAGTATACGACTCCTTGATCATTAACGGAGAAACAATTCGCAATTCCTTTCTGAATGTTTCTCTTGATGCGGGAGATTCCCGGATCTACCTTCTGTGCGTTGATAATTTGATCCGTAAGGGTAGGTTTTGCCACCAAGGTGGAGAGAAAACCTTGAGGTACAATGTGAAGGTTAAGCTTCCGAAATTCCTCATGGAGAAGCGGTTGACTTTGTTGTAACATCAGGTTGTTACAATAAGATTTACGACTTAGCGCATCAGCCATGACGTTGGCTTTCCCTGGGGTATAGGTTATCCCTAAGTCAAAGTCTGTGATCAATTCAACCCAACGTCTCTGCCTGAGATTCAAATCCGGTTGGGTGAAAATATACTTCAGACTTTGGTGATCAGTGAATATTTCGCAACGATTACCGAGGAGATAATGTCGCCAGGTCTTAAGTGCATAGACTACGGCTGCAAGCTCTAGGTCATGAGTGGGATAATTCTCCTCATGTGGGTGCAATTGCCGTGAAGCGTAAGCAATTACGTGTCGATCTTGCATGAGAATGCAACCTAGTCCTTGTCGCGAGGCGTCGCAGTAGATAACAAAGTCCTTGGAGAAGTCTGGCGGTACCAGTACGGGAGCAGAGGTCAGGCGTCTTTTCAGTTCCTGAAAGCTGTGCTCACATTGTGGAGTCCATTCGAACTTCTTATCTTTCTTGAGGAGTTCAGTTAGAGGTTTAGCAACCTTGGAGAAGTTCTCGACAAAGCGACGACAATAGCTCGCTAAGCCTAGAAAACTCCGAACTTGCTTGACTGATTCAGGTGGAGTCCAGTTAAGGACGGCTTGAACTCGCTCAGGGTTAACAGCAATACCTTTACCAGATATTACATGACCCAGATAGGTCACTTCTGACAACCAGAATTCACATTTAGAGAATTTGGCATAAAGGCGATGCTCTCGAAGTTTCTTCAACACTAGCCTTAGATGTTTGGCATGTTCTTCCTCGTTCTTGGAGTAGATGAGTATATCATCGAGATAAACCACGACGAATTTATCCAAATACTCCATGAAGATTGAGTTCATTAACCGAGAAAAGGTGGCTGGAGCGTTGGTTAATCCGAAGGACATAACGGTGTACTCGTATTGGCCATAGCGAGTAACAAAGGCCGTTTTAGGAATGTCCCCGTTTCTGATTTTGATTTGATGGTAGCCCAACCTCAAATCTATCTTGGAGAAGACTGAGGATCCAGCGAGCTGATCATACAGGTCGTTGATCCTGGGAAGTGGATATTTGTTCTTGATTGTGACCAAATTGACAGGTCGGTAATCTACAACCATCCGGTCCGTACCATCCTTTTTCTTAACGAATAGGACGGGGCAAGCCCACGGAGATGAACTAGGGCGGATGAAACCCTTTTTCAAGGATTCATCGAGTTGTTTCTTAAGCTCGGCTAGTTCTAGGGGTGCCATCTTATAGGGTCTTCTAGCAATCGGAACGGTTCCTGGAATGAGATCTATTACGAACTCAACATCCCTGTCAGGTGGAACACCTGGCAATTCCTCTGGAAAGACATCCGGGAAGTCACGGACTACCGGAACGTCCTCAAGGTCTGGCAAAGGGCTGGCGTTAAGAGAATATAATTGTCGCTTGGCTATTCGGGTCAAG
>NC_041387.1:417340746-417347421 GCF_002162155.2 Triticum dicoccoides
GGAGTCCGAAGGGGGGGAACGGCGACGTGGCGGCGATGCAGGGCTTCCGGGGACCCGTGGAGCGGTGGGGAGGAAGAAGGAGTTGAGGCGGAGCTTCTGAGCTGGTCGGGGAAGCGAGGGGTGGTCGGAGACGGTGGCTAAGGCGAACGGCGGCGACGGTGAGCTTCGGCCGTGAGAGAGAGAGAGTGAGGGAGAGCCGGGGGAGAGTGAATGGGGTGTCGGCGAGGTCGGGGCGGCGACCAGAAGACGATCCACGCGGCGCAACGGCGACCAGGGCGATGCAGAGAGGCTGGGTGGTGCGTGGCGAGCTCGGGCGCGCCATGCTCACCTCCCTGCCTGCTCTGGCGAGGGGAAGCAGCTGGCTGGCACGGGCCAGCACAGTGCTGGGCCGGCTGGGCTGGGCCGCACAGGTAAGTCTTCCCCTTTCTTTATTTTCTGTTTTTTTATTTAATATAACTGCGACTTTGTTGAATTAAATAAAATACCTAGGCAACTCCAAAAATCACCAAACTACTCCTGGTCCATAGTTGGATTATTTCCAACATGAAACATTTTAGTTTGGAGATATTTGAGCATTTAAATATTTTATATAATTTTAAATGCCCAAATTCAAATAGTTATGATTTAATTCAAAACCCTAGGATGGCCAAGGAAAATGTGCACCACTTTTGGCAGAGGTTCTGAACCAAGGCAAAAATGATGGGCATTTTAGAAGGGCATTTCAGGTTCATTGAAAAATTATTTTAGTAAACCCTAGTTGGTTTCAGAGGGGACTGGGGGTTCTGTCATCCCCATTTCAAGTTTCTGATGAATGAGTAAACATGATGCAACACTCTAATGCATAACTAGCTAGGGTGTGACATTCCACTCGGAGGCTTAGCTGCAGTCAAGTACTCGCCTAAGTTAAACAAAATCCTACCGAGTGGCGAGCCAGCCTTCCACTCGGAGGCTTAGCTGCAGCATTGCGCTCGCCTAAGTACAAGTACAACGTGCGCTCTGCGAGGAGGACGAGGCGCAGGTCGACTGCTACCCTCTCCTTCCGAGCTACGCCACAAGTACAACATGCGCTCTGCGAGGAGGATGAGGTGCAGGTCGACTGCTACCCTCTCCCTCCAAGCTATGCCACAAGTACAACATGCGCTCTGCGAGGAGGACGAGGTGCAGGTCAACTGCTACCCTCTCCTTCCGAGCTAAGCCACAAACACAACATGCGCTCTGCGAGGAGGACGAGGCGCAGGTCGACTGCTACCTCCTTCTCCAGAGGTACCCCTTGAAAATCCTACCGAGTGGAGAGCAAACCTCCCACTCGGGGGCTTAGCTGCAGCCCAGTGCTCGCCTAAGTTTTTGAAAAACCTGTCGAGTGGAGAGCAAACCTCCCACTCGGGGGCTTAGCTGCAGCCCAGTGCTCGTCTAAGTTTTTGAAAATCCTACCGAGTGGAGAGCAAACCTCCCACTCGGGGGCTTAGCTGCAGCCCAGTGCTCGCCTAAGTTTTTGAAATCCTACCGAGTGGAGAGCAGACCTCCCCACTCGGAGGCTTAGCTGCAGCCCAGTGCTTGCCTAAGTGTATCAGGGAACAAGTCGATTGCAATGAGCGCCTCACTTTAGCCTGCAAAAGACACCTCAAACCAAATGCAAACATATTCAACGTCAAATCCATGTTCGGATAACACCTAACAAAACCGAAAGTGCTCAGGCGCTAAGCCTGTTAAGGTTTGTCGGTTACAAAACTCACTCGGCATACCGAGGCAAATTTAAAGTATCAAGCTCAGAAGTTCTTTACCCCTCCTGTGGAGGGCTGGAAGGTGCAACAAACTCATCTAGGTCGATTCCATCTGCAATCCGAGTGGCAGCGACGATGAAGGTCTCCATGAAAGATCAGAAATCATGCTTCTTGGTGTTAGCCACCCTAAGGGCCACCAGCTTGTCCTCTCGTGCATCCTTGCAGTGAACACGGACCAGAGATAGAGCAACATCCGCGCCGCACCTGGCTGAAGACTTCTTCCACTCCTGCACTCGACTTGGGACCTTGTTCAGTCGAGTCATCAGAGACTCGAGGTCGTTCTGGAGCGTCTCTCTTGGCCAGAGTGTTGTGTTGATGCGAGAAGTTGCGACCTTCAGCCTTGCAAGATAGTCGACGACAGCAGCAACGCGAGATTCAAGCCGGAGCACATTCATGGCAACTTCATCTTTCACGGGAGAGTTGATGGGATCCAGGTTTATTTCCAGTCGACCAGTCTCCTCTTCAAAGTTCTTGCAAAATTCTACAAGCACAACCACCGATTCAAGACAACAGTCGGAGATCACAATTAAAACGTCTGTTCATTACAAAAGATTACCTTCAAGCATGAGGAATAGCTTCTTGGCGAGTCCACCCAGATAAGCCTCCAGATCGTTCTTCTTTCCCTCCAACTCACTGGCCTTGTCATTCAGGGCAACCTTGTCACTTTTCAGTCGACTGACCTCCTTGTTGGCAGCATCAAGAGCAGCCTTTAGATTGGTGTTTTCTTCTTCAAGCTTGGTAACTGAAGCCAGCTTTTCATCTGCGAGCTTGGTCTTCTCTAAAGCCGCTTTCTGCAACTCAGCCAAGTCAAGGTCTTTCTTCTTCAGGGCATCCCTCACTTTGTCTGCAAAATTACAGTGAGATCAGACTCTGAAACAAACGAGAGGCAAAAGCAGTCGTCGGAGGCCTCACCAAACATACCTTTAGCCTCCTCCTTCGCCTTCGTTAGGTTCTCTTGGGTCAGTTTCAGATCAAGCTCGAGCTGGATATGTTTGTTCTCCATCTCAGTGTAACGAGCCGCAAGGTCGCAGGATTTCTACGAAGAACCAATCGACACATGTCAAAGACAATTCACTTCCGAGTGACTAAGGAAAAATCATAGCATTTCTAAGACTATGGCCGAATACAAACATTCGACCACAGTCTCGGGGACTACACCCAGTGGGTGCACTCAGCGTGCCCCCAGTAGTTTCATCAGTTAGAGTCGACCAGTCGGCCAACAAAAAAACGGGAGGTGTTCTTCAGACTATAGTCGACTGCCAGCAGTCAACCATAGTCTCGGGGACTACACCCAGTGGGTGCACTCAGCCTGCCCCCACCGGTCTATGAATCTATTCGACCTAGTCGAGTAAGGAAAAAACTTAAGAATAAAGACTATGGTCGACTGCCAGCAGCCCACCATAGCCTTGGGGACTACACCCAGTGGGTGCACTCAGCGTGCCCCCACTAACCCGAAATTTCAATCGACACACCCAATGGGTGTAGGACAAACTCTCTAGGAGTGTCAGAAAGAAGAGTTTTCAGATATCATATCCTAACAGAACAGGCAGTGACTGACTGACCTGAACATTACTCTGAAGAGCTGAACTGGCGTCATAGGCTGCCTGGCTGGCTTCTCGTATTGCCTTCACTTGCTCCATCATGACCCTCGCTTGGCGTATTGCTTCTTTAGCAGCACTAGCTTGGTCTTCTAGAACGTGGTAGGTTGAGAAAAGCGAGGGTTGAGCAGCACTCGACGATGAAGGATGAGCACTCGTCAATGGCACCGCAAAGGTTATGGTAGGCCGAGTGAGATTGTCTCCCTCCACGATCAATGTCTCGGGTGCTAGCACGTCCTGAGTCGCCTTGCCAGCAGACGCTTTCTTGCTCCTCCTCTGCCTTGGTGGTTCCTCGTCGTCGTCGTCGGGAAGGTCAATAACGACGTTAGATGAAGCTGCAGAAAAAGAATCAAAATTAGAGACAAGAAGCCAATCAACTGAAGACGGAACTACAAGAGTCATACCAGGTTTCGAAGTAACAGCATCCTCCATCTCCTGGTCTTCAGCTCTGGCCGAGGTATCAGAAGTAGCAGCACTGCAGTTCCAGAAGTCAGTCGATTAGCTCGTGAGTCGACTAAGAATAAGTTCACGAGGAACAGACAAACTCAAGCTACACCATTACCCTGAGATAGTGGGGATCACCATCTTCATCTTCGGCAAGACCTTCGCCGACTTCGACGGCGCCACTCGAGATTGCTTTGGAGCTTTCTCAGTCGGCACCGGAGAAGTAGTCCGAGGACGCTTGGACAATTGCGTGACGGTTGCGACCCCCTTACCACGCTCGACTACGGGATCATGGGCTAGCTTCGAGTGTCTTTCCGAGCGAGGAGGTACAACTTCCTCCTCCTCCTCCTCTTCTTCCTCCTCACCAGAATCATCACCCTCATCATCGTCGTCAGCATCCGAATCCCACTCCTCCGGGCTTTCACCCCCACTTCCTTCCTCCTCCTCAGTCGGTGTTTGCGCCCCATTGGGCATCGAGTATAACTCCGTGGTGGCCTGTCAGACAACAAAATAAAGATCAATCGACCAATTCGCGGTGAAGCAGAATGGATAAAGCAAGATTGCAAATGGAAATAAGCGGCCATACCGTGTCCGGTGTATAGGTACAGTCGAGTGGTGGAATCCCCCTAGCCCCTCGAGGGTTGTCCTTATTCCCTGTGATTGCCGCCACCCACCTCTCCAGTGTGGCGTCGTCGACCACTTCTGGATGGACCCGAGTGGTGTCTTCGGTACCACAGTACAGCCACATCGAGTGGCCTCGGTACTGAAGCGGTTGGATGCGCCGTCTAAGAAAGACCTCCAGAAGATCCATACCCGTCACTCCGTCCCTAACGAGTTGGACTATGCGTTCCATCAACATTTTTACCTGGGCTTTCTCCTCAGGAAGCACCTTCAGAGAAGATGGTTTATCCACTCGGTCCATGGAGAACGGAGGGAGACCAGTCGACTGCCCCAGCGTCGACTCGTCTTGGCAGTAGAACCGAGTCGACTGCCACCCTCTGACCGACTCAGGAAGGGTCATGGCCGGGAAAGTGCTCTTATTCCTCATCTGAATCCCAAGACCCCCGCACATCTGGATAACCTTAGTCCTCTCGTCACCCGGACTCGCCTTTTTCACCGTCTGTGAGCGACAGGTGAATATGTGCTTAAAGAGACCCCAATGTGGTCGATAACCCAGGAAGTTCTCGCACATGGAAATGAAAGCAGCAAGATGGGCGATGTAATTGGGAGTGAAATGGTGGAGTTGCGCCCCAAAGAAGTTCAGAAACCCTCGGAAGAAAACACTCGGCGGCAGAGAGAATCCACGATCTATATGAGTGGCTAGGAGAACGCACTCACCCTCCTGCGGCTGCGGTTGACACTCGGACCCCGGAAGCCTTGCTGACCCACGGGGGATCAGACCCTCGTTGGCCAGGTCATTGAGATCCGTCTTGGTGATGGTCGAACGGATCCAATCCCCTTTGACCCAACCTTTTGGTAGACGAGATCTTGACGAAAATCCGCCCCGACTGGACGCTCTCCCCTTCGCTTTCCCCGTCGCCGTCGCCTTCTTTGCGCGCTCCAATGCCGCCGTCTTCTCCTTCACCATTGTCGCCGGTGAAGCACGCGAGGAGTGGATAAGCGGAGGCGAGAGCAGGCACAACGGGCGGAGGCAAAGAAGGCAGAGAGGGGAATGGGAAGGCACTGTTCAAAAACCCTCGCCCGACGCTTTATATAAGGACGCTTCCGAGTGGCTGACAAGTAGGCCCGGGCAGTCCTGTCACATCCCGAAACAGTCGTGCACGCATGATACGTGGCGAAAAAGGCGGCGCGGAAATCAAGGCGTCCACGCCTTATCCCATCCGAGTACCACGGTCCGCCCCGCTTCACGCGCTTCCCAAAATTCGGATCCCACAAAATCCGCTAACAGTAGATCAATCTGTCAGACGATAGATTTCCTACGGTCCGTCGCTCGGAAGTTCACTAAGTTCGAAAGTTCACTTGACAGAAGAAAAGAATGGATCAAGGCGACTGAAGGAAAGGTTAGTGCCAACGCCATAAAAGAAAAATCGCTGATCCAGGATACAACACAATCAGAGCATGGGAAACAAGTCAGAGAAAATTATCGACCCCTTCCTCACTCGAACCTCGATCCATTCGGGGGCTAATGATGAAGTCATGTACCTAGGGTAGGGTCATGGTCCTACCCTAGGTACCCTACCCAGGGACATCCTTAGAAGAAGCTACCTTCCAGTCGACCAAGAGGGACTTCACTCGACCAAGAGGGACTTCACTCGACGATGGAGATAGCCACTCGACCATGAAGCTAACCACTCGACGGCCAGGAGACCTAAAGTCACTCAGCACGCAACGGTCTGTCATTAAGTAGCTTTAATAGTCTTCATGGTGTTTTATGAGGGCGTTACTAGTAACCCCCTGTCTTAATGTACTTTAAACCCTGCATAACTGAGGGCCGGAGGGGTCTGGCGAACTCTATATAAGCCACCCCCTCCTCAGTGTAAAGGGTTCGCACCCCTGTAACTCATATACATAGAAACCAGTCGACCGCCTCTGGGCTCCGAGACATAAGGCTATTACTTCCTCCGAGAAGGGCCTGGACTCGTTAAACACTCGTGTGTACAACTACTCCATAGCTAGGATCTTGCCTCTCCATACCTACCCCCATTCTACTGTCAGACTTAGAACCACGACACCGCCGCCGTCGACCCGGACACGTAGTCCGAGCCGGACTCCTCCCCGCCGCCTTGCCCCCTCCCCCAAGCCGCCACCCCCCTCTTTAAATACCGCCTCCGCCACCCTCCCCACTCCGCCACCCGACCCGCCCCACTGCAGCGGCAGCAGCAGCAGCCGCC